>NW_020211641.1:0-3693 GCF_003070985.1 Temnothorax curvispinosus | reverse complement strand
CGTAATATTTCCGTTAGTTCCTCCAATGGAAATATTGAATTCAATGTGCAGTTATTAATAAATTAAGACGATCTTCGCCGAGACATGTCCGATATCTTATGCTTCTTCGATATATATGTAAGATACACGTGTCATGTACTTTTAATTTTTTAAATCTAATTGCTTATGTGCCGTATTTTTATACATAATTATTAATTTTGTAAATAAGATTGTCTGACTTACATTTCTGTATTATACTCACACCGCTCTATTTAAAGTTAACTAGTTAATTTAACCTAACCTAACCTCTGTATGGATTACCGAGCAATTGCATAGATTTTCACCAAAGTTCTATTAATTGTTAAAATATTATAAAAAAGGGATAGCGCGTAAGTATAAAGTATTCTATTTCTAAAAGTTAAGCTTTATATATTTATCTCGTAGTCAAATTATATAAAATTATATATCCTGTAAATTACAATCTCATGAAAATATATTATTTTTTCTTTCTTCAGGGTAAATTTAACATTTCCAGAGAAACTCAGCACTCACAACTTTAATGATTTGTAAAAACCATTGTGGAGAATGTGAGTTTTACATTGTTAAGTTTTTAAGATTTAAAAGATTTCTCTATAACACTACTAAAATTCCATAAAACATTAAAAATCCCCAACATTATAATAAGTTAAAAAGAAATGATGCTTGGGAAGAAATAAGTAAAGAACTCGAATGTGTGATAGTGACATGTGCAAAAAGAAGATGACGACATTATTGGCATCTTTGCGAAGAGAAAAAGCTAAAATAAAAAAAGTATGAGAACAGGAAAAGGTGAGTGAATATGTGTATATGTATGTGTGCTTTCATTATTTTCATATGTATTCAAGACATAATTCCTTTTCAAACTATATAAAACAACATATTTAGTGTAGTGTTATACTTATATCTATATTTAATTGATATTGAATACTCTAAACCTATGATAAATATGCAATAAATTTATAACATATATTACAAATTTTATATTAAAAAATGCGATTTTTAATACAATATAAATATACATTTTGCATACACGTATTAAGAATTTATATACTTTTATCATAAAAAAAACTATCTTTGGTATTATTTGTTAATTATAGGTTCCAATGAAGTTTATAGTAGCTCATGGTTTGCCTTTCAACGTATGCAGTTTTTGTATGATAAGCATAAACCAAGAGAAATTAGAAGTACCATAAGTATAAATAAAATATAGTTTTATTCATTAATATATTAAAAATTTATAAATACAGTAAAACCTCGTTTATCCGAGGTAATGTGGGGAAGGGGTACCTTGGATAAGCAAAAACTCGGATAACACGGAATAAATAAAAAAAACTCGAAAACTTCCCTTATTTTTGGTATATTTAAAATGGTATAAGGAAATTTAACCACATTAACATATGAAAATGAAAAATTAACGAACGTGGATTAATTTTTTGCGTAACAAGCATTACATACTTATTACAAACGTGGTTTAAGAAAGTCAGTGATAGAGCACTGCTTCAACCTGCCAACGGTGGTTTCTCCAACACCATAATCAACCGCGACATTGCGAATGATTTCTCCTCTATCCAATCTTCTAATTGCTTCCAACTTTTTCTCTACACTCACGACGATTTTTAACGCTCGACGCTCGGTTAACGCGGAGTGCTCGGATAAGTCCGGTGGCTCGGATAACGCGGAGCCTCGGTTGATCGAAGGCCGGATAAACGAGGTTTTACTGTATTGTATAAAATTAAAATTTAAAAGCTAATTATGCAGAATAGGGTTCTTTCTGAATTTTGATATTTTCTTGCGGCTTTCTTGGTAAAAACCTTTATTGTGACTCCGACAGTGATAATCAATCGGGAGAGCCCGAAAAATATGTATCCTACCTATTTTTTTACCAATTTTTTAAACCTATTTTTATACTTACTTTTTCCGACACACACACACACACACACACACACACACACACACACACGCGCGCGCGCGCCACGCGCGCGCGCGCGGGGTTGCAAGAGGGGCCATCGGCCCCCCCTCCCGCACCCACTTCGCCGGTATAATAGGCAGCGTGGACCTCGCTTTACAACTTTACAACTTAAAGTACATGCTAAAAGCTGCGGTCTGATTCACGCTCACAGCGTTTTAAAGAGTGTGAATCGGACCGCAGCTTTTAGCATGACCATTATAGAGTATATATTCATATATGATTATCTTTAACCTTATAAATATACTTTTACATGATCATACATGATAATATACTAGTATATAAAACCGTATATAACTATATAAAGTTATACTTAAAGAGATTTAGCCATATAATATTTGTTTATAAGATTATATTTTCCATATCTTATATAATCATATATAATCATGTATCTACTAATATAAACTAATATAAACTAATATAAATAAATAAGAGATTTTTTTTCCCGGAAAGACATTATAACAGATATTTTTTATATCTCCTTATATAATCTTATATAATCATATATGACCATATAAGATCTTATCAGGCCAAAATTAATATATGAACATATAAGATCGCTTCGTATATGAACATATAAGACATTATAAGAAATTTCTTTTCCCGGGCAGATTACGAGTATTACATAAAAAATCATACTCTGAGCATCTACTTCGCTCTAATAAATTATCATGTGGGAGTTACATCTTGGAAATATCTTTTACTACTTTGTATAATGATGAAGAAGAATGATGATGTTTAACACGTCCTACATAAATGAAAAAGAAAGCATGTGAATAAATGTTAATTTACTAATTGTAAGATAAAGAAGCTTCTAACAACATGCTGTTTTATAGAGTATTGATACTATTATTTTTTTATGAATGTATAAATTTATATTTATTATAATTCTCTATTGCATTGATAATCATAGGCATATAGAAAAACTGTAAAATTACATTTTACTTGTAAAATTTAATGAGATCATATACTTAATAAGATCATACATATATTTTATTACATGTAAACAATTTTTATCGCAATACAATTATACAATAATGTCAGCGTTTCAATATATTACAAAAGAATTGCTCCCTTTATATAGCTATATTATAGCACTGTATATTTTGTATCTAATAGCGAATTCGGGTTGGACAAACTAGTGCGCACTAACATGTCGATTCGCAAGAATCAAACTTATTGTTTGCTAAACACACACACATACACACATCCGCGATTGTTTATTATTATTTTACAATTGTAGAATTTTACAGCACATAATTATGCAAAGCAGTTGAAAATTATTTAATATAAACGTTATTTAATAAACTCTTTAACAACAAAACTGCTAATTTTTATAGTTATTCTGTTACCTATTGCAAATCGAAATATTCCTACTGGCAAATCTCCGCTTTCGTCTCTGAGAAGGACTTCCGCAATCGCTTTCGTGAATGTATATGTATTCGACTATCGTGAAATAATTCTAGTCAAACAATAGTTTAATAGTTTATCTTTCATTATTAATATATATTTAATTATTTTGTTACATTGAACATCAAAGAATTACCTAGATATTTTTTCATCAATTATGTTTTCGTGTAAGTAACGTGTGAACATGATAAGGTCTTTGTGATTAATAAGATACCCATCACGAGTAGAATCGCTCTTCGATATGTTCCACATAACAATTCGTATAAGCTGTTGACACGCATGAATAAGTGACTGTAAAC
>NW_020211640.1:3403-4430 GCF_003070985.1 Temnothorax curvispinosus | reverse complement strand
GTAGATTTCGCGACACTGTCGTTAAAGATACCGTAATACCGCAATATTCTTGACGACGGTCGTGAGAACTACCAACTGTCGCCAAAACTGCCGGATTATTTAAGAATATGTCGTAGAAACTGCCCCAGGACATATATATATATATTCCACTGAAACGTCATCGATACAAGCGCAGCGCTCGGAAATAGATCAAAGACACTTCGTTTCTCCACCGGACTGGGATTAATCGTGAGTCACATCCAGGAACAGAGCATGAGCTATGCTCGGCATCATCAATGACCGTTTTCGTGACTGCAGAAATGCTCCAACTGACTTCCCTCCGTATCGATATACTAATCTGCCTTCTTTGTGACTATCCCATGCAGACACACATAGGTTGATATCATGAAAACCAATTAACTTATGATTGTCATTAAAAGCAGGATTGAGCTTGGCTTGATTCTTTAGGCTGTATAACGATTCAGATTGTCTCAATTTCTGTATCGGTGAATTGCGTTATATCCAGAATTTTGTGCTACCAGTAATTTACTTTCCAATGTAGAAAACCACTGAAACAATAATAAATTTCATATGTATTGCAACTTTACTTTACTTACTTTGTACGATAAACCGCTCATGTCTCATTTCGCGTCCTGGTGATAAAAATAACAATTTGTTTACCTGATACTTTATATGGGTATAATCTGTTGTCGTTTATCAGTTTTACTTTCACTGCGTTTTTTTACATATTTTGTAGATAATCTTTTAGCTGTATTATAAAGGAAATTATCAGAATGTATTTTTGTTTTTCTGGATAAAATGTTATTAATAAAAAGTGCAGGATATTTAAATAAATTCCACTGCAATTATTTGTAACAAAACTTCTTTTAAATGTGTGCATTGCTCAGGAAAATATGTAAGATATTTGTCCTCCAAAACATGTGCTAATTTTTCCGAAAATTTTGACTCATAACAAATGTTTGGGAATGTCTTTTTCATAATATCTGTGGCATCTTGTACAAAATGAACAATATTTCCATTTTCTAAA
>NW_020211640.1:3044-3303 GCF_003070985.1 Temnothorax curvispinosus | reverse complement strand
AAATCACATTTTTCACATTGCGCAATTGTCTTGTTACGACAAACATAGTTGATAATCTTCTCTGCATCTAGTACAATTTCAGTTTCTGCAACTGCAAGTATTGCTGCTTCCGTACATTCTACTTCATGAACTTCCTTGGAATATATTTCTTTCATTCGCTCACTAAGATCCATTAATTGAGATAAAGCAAATGTAGTTTCTTCATTATTTTCTCGACAATTAGCTCCAATTGAATGTTTGGAGGTAAAATTACAGATAA
>NW_020211640.1:1954-2944 GCF_003070985.1 Temnothorax curvispinosus | reverse complement strand
GGAGAATTTATGCTACTTAATCATTGTCCTTGTATTCCGTTGAATGAGTCAAACAAATTATTGAAAAAATATAACATATCGAAGGTAGCAGCAGCTCCTTTTGGTAATTTTATGATACCTTTCCGTGTCTGGACAACTCCTAAAACATCAAATGCAAATTATTGGGCATAAATTTACAAACAAATTTTTTAATACTACATGTTAATTTCATACAGACTTACCGTTACTTAAATTCAGTACAACATTAATAAAATTGGAGAAAATTTTACTACAAACTTGAGAGGCATACTTCACCCTCATTTTCGGTATTAAATTTGGGTTAACATGTTTCTTCGTTATTTTAGATAATTGTCGTTGTTTTAAAAAACTGTTTTTGTCTATGTCGTAACATGTCACAATATGACTCCAAGATGCATATTGTTCATCTTCATTGCAGGCTTTGTTTACATTCATATGTAAATCTTTCGTTAACAAGTTGTTTCTTGTTGCTTTTAGCAAATGCACATAATCAAAAACGGGTATGACTTCTCGTTCTTTTATGATAAAAGTATTCTCTAAAAAAATTATTTGTTATATTTCTTTGTGTATATACATATATATATTTTATATACATTACATTTTATTTATTACCATTATGTATTATCAGAGATGACCTGAGAGTGGTTGTGAACATGATTTGGCTGCAGTCTTCTCTCTGGTATTACACATTACGTTATATATGTTTAAACTATATTATGATTCCCACTTACTTGTACATAAATTCTTTTTTGTGCGAACTATGTTACTATCCTGTATTATTATGTTGTATCAACGCATTTATTGCAGCAATGTTTGGGCCACTTTGATCGCATATTGTTGCGATAGGTATCAATCCAGAATTGATAATGTGTGACAGCCATTTTTTTATGCACCGTACTAATTGAAAGGTTTTCGTAGACCTCTCGCAAAATCCATACCCTAAAGGTATTTTATTCCCCGTTTTTAGACATC
>NW_020211640.1:0-1854 GCF_003070985.1 Temnothorax curvispinosus | reverse complement strand
CCAGTCCTCGAATCCAATTATTTTGTCATGTGTCTTATCGTATGACAAACCAGGTTGTAACGATATTTCATCCCATAACAGAGCTACATACTTTTCTCTGTCATCTTTCATATCTCTTACAGCATTTTTCAAAAATGTCACTATTAATTTAGTGCATCCAGTTTTCAAAGGAATACGTGCCAGTTCGGAATTTAATGTTGTTATTGTAGGACAGGTGAGGTATTTGGATAGAAAATTGTAACATGCGTGCGATCGTTTGTATATACCGATACAGAATACTTTCTCTTGAACTGTATATCTTCGACCCTACAAAAAATGTATAAAATATCTCACAAAAAGAATATCAAAAATGCATCTCAAATGACAAATACAGATATTAAACCACGACTAAAAATATACAATTATATACATTGATATACATCCAATTGTCATTTATGTCAATTATTGTCATTATATAAATAACCCAATAGAAATATGCCTTATATTATATGAATAGGCTGCATCTTCGTGTCTAATAATATTTTTGCGTATACATTTTTTTCCAGCTTAACAAAGTGCGCGCCGAGTAATGTCAGTCTTGAAACACAGTTTACAGCTAAAGTCGAAATAGTACACGTAATTGATTTGATAATCAATGTAATAATAATAATAATGATGCTAAATAAGAATCTTTTAGCAACAAACTGTACAGAATTTATTGCAAAAAATATCACTTCAGCCAGGGGTGAGGTGATACCTTTGAACCTGCACCTCCCTATTATGAGAGGGGCAGGCCATCTTTACAAATTCGACCATTGAGGCACAATTAAATAAATAGAAAAAAATATACACAAGTATGATCAATATAAAATATACCAAGTCATATATACAAATGTAGAAATCTGAATAGCATAATAGTATAAATATAAGCAATTATGTGACATAAATGAAATATCAAAAATTACTGCATTTACAATAACTGCATTACTATAAATAACTGTAAATAACTGTTTTGATAAATAGTAATACCAATAATATTAATAATAATAATGGGATTTGTTTGTGCGTGTGATACATGTTCAATACAGCATTTAGGATATAGGATCATTTATTATGGAGCATTATATCTTCATATTATATACCTGGGGACGTACTGTACTGTTTCTCTGCAGCATATTAATAAACTGTTGTTGCACAGCACCTGTCGAGTTTACTTTCTTGTGCATCGATGTTTCTTTTTCTTGACATTTCTTTCTTCGTTGTATAAGGCGTTTTAAACGTGTATTAGTACGTTTTAGTCTAACATTAGAGTTATATAGCATCTTTGCAGTAGGAGTAAGATTTGCTGTGCGAGTGACATTTCGTAAAATTGGTCTCCTTTGTAATACCTTATTTCTTTTCGGAGTTATTATTATTCGCATTTCTTCTTCTAGTCTTGTCAGCCGATTTGCACAATTCTGGATTACACTTTCCTTTTTTTGACAATGTGATTGCTGCAACTTATTTTTCTCTTCTATGTCTTTCTCGTATATTTTTTGTTGCATTTTGAACACTTTTTTTTGTAATGTTTTGTGTTGTACATTAAACGTTTCTAATAAATGTTGTTGTTTTGATATTTGTTCGCTCTGCTGATGTATTTGTTTTTGTATATCTGACACATCTATAGGGGTTCCCAGTCAAAATGTCTCTCCTAAATAATCTCATACAAAAAAGTCTCGGGAAAAATATCTCAGTCCAAAAAGTCTCAGTCCAAAAATATCTCAGTCCAAAATGTCTCAGTCCAAAAACATCTCAGTCCAAAATGTCTCAGTTCAAAAATATCTCAGTCCAAAAATATCTCAGTCCAAAATGTCTCAGTCCAAAAATATCTCAGTC
>NW_020211639.1:837-3308 GCF_003070985.1 Temnothorax curvispinosus | reverse complement strand
GTTTCTGCAAGGGCTATTACGCATACGAATATCTCGAGCCGAGTCTCGAGCCGAGTTTCGACTTTTCTACGTAACGGCCCGTTCGTTATCATCGATTGCTCTCGACAAAACGAATCCGTCAAAAACGCCACCGTGGATGTCAGACTAGAATTCGATTGCATGGAGAACGTACCGCCGAATACCTCTGCGTACTGTCTCATCATACACGATCGCGTGATTGAGTACAATCCGTTGACCAACGTAGTGCGCAAAATAGTCTGAGTGTTCGCGGCAACGTCGACGAAAATTTTTTTTCTCTTTAAGGGGATCCTATAGCGAAGGCCGAACTTCCTCGACGTCGGTAATGTCAACATTTCTAATCCTGTTTTCTATGTTATATATCTATGTCTGTCCTTGTCTAACCAGAGGCATCTGTCTTTGTTCGATTGCTGCGCCATCTCTCGCTACACGCAATACTGCTTATCCTGTCAACCTAAATGTGCTTTTGCTTAATAAAACTTCATTTTACGGAATCTTTTTTTCTAGACGTTGAATCTTAGTTTTATTTACACGATATTGTTCCTACATGTTGTCCCTACGTCGCCTTGGTGTTATTATATATATATAAACTGCAGTAATTTTGTTATTGTCGTCAGATGACAGTTGTATGTGCCCAAATTAGTAAAATTTTTAATATTTTTTTCGTTCCCGATATGAAATCGTACAACGCGATGTAGATTTAATTCTAGACCAAAAACTTGCAATTCTGTAAAGATAATTCAAAAATTCCTTAAAATGAAAAAATGTCGGTAACTACCGCCACTATAGGATCCCCTTAACTCCCGATACAAATTTATGAGAGGGGAAAAAAAGGGGAGCAGGATATAAAAATCAGAGTGTCGCGAAACGCGCGTCATTCCTCTCGATTCACGCATCGAAGAAAGAGAGATATTTCTTCATGTTTGCACCAACGTTCGTCGACCTGCAAGGTTTCGTCGTTGGGATGAAGTTTGTCGTGAAGGAGGTGGCGGTGTGAGAAACGGGGTCGTTCTGGCGCATTACATCTTTACATGCCCCATGCCGTGGAATCTCCTCACAAAATCCGACAAATCGTGCGCTTCCTGGTTGATTCGCAATCACCATGGATTATGATGGGAAGACGGAAACGTGTCGTACAGCAAGGTGAAGCGTTTATTACATCAGCGGTGCTCGGTGAGGAAGAGGACAACGACGACGACGACGACGACAAGATGCCGACTCTCGCGTACGTCAAAGAATGCCAGAAACGAGAATGGCTGGTAAATCTGCTTGAGAGTAAAGCGAGAAAAAACCTAAACATCGAGACTTTGGATGCGGATTACGAAGATATCGAATCTTTAAATAATCTAGATGTTACCAATACTGTGCGATGTGAAAAACACATTAAAAATTGCGCATTGCAAAATGTATTAAAAATATTTAACTGGTGGTCGCGACGCCAGAGAGAATTGTCTTTTTTTTTTAAAATAAATTTTATACGTATGTGTAAATTTTTCAATGTTTTATTTCTTTTCCCTTTAGTCGATAGTGTACAAAATTAAAGAATAAGTAGGTATACGTGACGAATTCTAACTTGAGAGCTTCGAGAAGGGGGAATGGGGTATCAGTTTTAGACGAACATGTCTGAACATGTTTCGCGGTTGATGTCATGCGGAGGGGATGGGGGGGATATACATCTTAATAAAAAAAAAACATCCTACCTTAATCCCCTTTCCTAAAATTCAGAGCGCTGATTGCGCGTTACAGAAACATTAATTTCCCCCTCCTTCATCATAGTTTTGGAAGGGTTATAGTGGGTGCTGTCGCGTATACTCGATTAATTTTATACGACTAGTCCCGTATCGGCTGCTTGTGCGAACGGTCCGCTTCTCATAACCGAGAGAAAAAATGTATTCCGTTGGAGGAAGCAACGGCGGCAACAGCAGCAACAGCGGCAGCAGACGTATGAATTATTACGTGCCGATTCCCGATGTTGAAACTCCAACGTGTGAAAACAAGTAAGTTTTGTATAATTTATAGAGCTTTATATTTTTTTATATCTTTTTTGCGAATTGTATTACTTTAAAAGTAATCTCATTATTTTTTTCTACAGCATTTCGTTGGATCGTCGCGCGGTTCGTATACTCAGCAGACGATACGCGCTGACAGCTACGGAATACAAATTCCTCGAAATTGGTATCAACGTGAGTCCACCGAGCTACGTGGAGATCGCCATTGGAGATCCTCGCCGAGGAAAGGAACTGCTGTTATCTCTCGAAACGTGGAAGGCGCTATACGAGCAACGGCAAAATATTCAGAATTTCTTTTGCAATGACTTCAAAGATATCCATAGTTTTATAAACGTTGGACCGCTAACGGTGAGAGTTTGTACGGTTAATAACATCAAACTCATACGTCTCGAATCTGCAAACGTATGCTTGAGAATGACCGAATCGACGTTGCATCGTATGTTC
>NW_020211639.1:0-737 GCF_003070985.1 Temnothorax curvispinosus | reverse complement strand
AGGTTTTTCTTACACCCTAAAACGAACGATGTATTTTTCTTTTGCGTCCATGTCCTTCACCCACTGTATCTAAAATTATCTTTCCTTCTCCCAATTATTTATTATAAAGAAAAGAAACGCGAGCGAAGGGGCGCGAGCGAGAGAGGACGCGAACGAAGAGACGCGAGCGACAGAGAACGCGTTCACATGTGTCGATGCTCCGTCGAACTTTTGCCTTCCATTGTAGTGCGAGACATATTTCATTTTAATTTCTTTTCGTTGGAAGGGGCTATCCGTTTGTAAACTGTTACCATTTCTTTCACTGGTGACATTTTACCCCGCTTCGTTCTGCAACCGTCGTTGCAGAACCGAGAATTCAGTCTCGTCGAGTCCACGAAACTAAACGTTCAAAAAGTTTCGATAGTGTCAAAAATGGTGCAATACGTAGAAGTGTTGATTCCGAGGGAGGGCACGGTACGGAAGACACGGTGATAGTGTATAGTGAATAGTGACATAATATAGTTTTTAAATGTTTTTTTCTGTTTAGCAGATGCAGCTAAACATACAGGTCGTGACGGATGAGCGGTGGGTGCGGGTGCGCATTGCACGGGAACACGTAAGTCTTATTTTTTGTGTGTGTGCGCATGTTTTGAAAAAAAAGTACAATAATATTTTATATATATATTGATTTTACAGCTGTGGATGAGTTACGTGATACCGGGATTCATCAACATAGCTCACCGGCGTTGGGTCCAAGA
>NW_020211638.1:0-1529 GCF_003070985.1 Temnothorax curvispinosus | reverse complement strand
GGACGAAGTAGGTTGTCCGTTTTCAATACTCATTTTTCAGTTGATGAGTGACAATACGTTAGTACGTTCCTTTTTTACTCACAAGAAAATATCCGCGGATTTCGCCCGATTTTAACCCTTATGGTACACCTATTGAAATTTCTCATAAATTCTAAAAGACTCCCATTTCTTATCTCCTCCTTATCTCTAAATTGAAGTACATTTATTCTACAAGCTTAAAAACTTTTTCAAAGTGTACCGTAAGGGTTAAATGTTTTAGTACTTACACTATTTAGCCTTCACTAATAGATAAGTAGTACGATGTAATATTCAAATATTCGCGAGAAATTTGCATTGAACGTTTCTATAAGTGCAATATGTTTTGTGTGCGTATGCGTGTGCGCGCGCGCGTGGTGTGTTCATACACAGTACGTAGAGTATTCACTATTTTAATCTATTACCCCTTTTGTGTGAATATTTTTGACTCCCTCTTATTCTTTGCAGAATAAAAGTTGAATAAAATACCTGTTCAGATGAAAGTTATATGGCTTAAATGAGGATAAATAATGGTAAAATATGTGTATATGTATATGAATCTGGTATTACACACACACACACACACACACACACACACACACACACACACACACACACACACACACACACACACACACACACACACACACACACACACACACACACACACACGCACGCACGCACGCACGCACGCACGCACGCACGCACGCACGCGCACACACACACACACACACACACACACACACACACACACACACACACACACACACACGAACACGCACACGCACACGCACACATATATATATACATATTCATGTATAATGTACCAAATATAATTATTATGTAATAATTAATCTTTATTAACTATTATGTAATAAATAATAATATAATTAATGAATTATAATATTTCAAAATTTGCAATGTGAGTATTTATGAGTGCTAAACGAGTATTTTCAAAATTTGCAATGTGAGTATTTATGAGTGCTAAACGAGTGTTTTCAAAATTTGCTATGTGAGTATTTATGAGAGCTAAACGAGTATTTTGTACTCGTAGCTGAATGTACATTTTTACCTCAAATTTACACACAGCACGTATTTACCACTCAAAAATACTCATGAGAATACTTATTACTACTCGGATGTACTCGTACGCAATCCGCTTTAACCACTCGTTTTTAAGCAAAAGGGCCATTAAACCAAATGCACGTTTTTACTACTCAAACTGACCGTTCTCGTGATCCAAAAACGGTGAAAAATTTTTATAAGGGAACAGAAACATTATTAGCCACCACTATAGTTTCAAATAACATAAACTTCTACAGAAGTGCATTAGCCTCATTGCGTACTTTTGGATTAAATTCTTGGGAGTTTCCAATCAATCAAACAAGGGTCACAACTAATTCCACAAACACAGTTTCTGATTGTGATGTGTTATCTGTGGCTTCACTGTCGAACCAATAATGGGAGCGACCAAAAATTTTAGTACAAAATAGCAGCGCCAATAAAAAACGCTG
>NW_020211637.1:0-32693 GCF_003070985.1 Temnothorax curvispinosus | reverse complement strand
TTTATAGTAAAAATATTGTTATAATAGTAGTTTAATTATTTTATATAATATATTATAATATATTATTTATTTAAAATCTAAAAAAAATATGGGTCTTTAGTGCGCCACATTGTTGACACGGGCGAGGACCAATCGCGCCTCGTCCAATCACGTCCTATGCGCATCAGCAGTCGATTGCAGTCGATTGCAGTCGATCGGTAAACAGCCGGGAGCGATGCACGCTCGCGTGATTTGACGTATTTGACAAGTTTTAGAGCGCGGATCTCGGGAGGACCCACTGCATGCGGAACGTTGATCGTGATATCCTTTCCTCTAGGGAATAGTATCCTTTTTTTTTTATATTCTCACCACACCATGGACACGGACAGGCCTTTACATGAGGAGTGGAAAAAACGGGTATGTAGGCTGGGTTCGCTCGTCGGACGCGATAATAATCGGAGAAGCCTTACGAATATTCCGTAATCCCGTTTGTTGGGGACACCTGGATGAATCGAATGAGTCCGCATGTTTTTCTGCGCGGCAAACGCGGCGGAGAATGCATCTCGGGCATGTTGATGGCTTCTCAATATCTAATTGACACGTTTAATAATTCTGCAACGTTGCTATGAGTCATTCAATGAGGAGTTTATCTCTTTCTTAAATCGAGATCTTTCTCATTTAAATTGTACAGTAATGCTTTTCACTACATGCTATATTTACTATTGTCAAATTATTAAATCCAAATTTGATGTAATCAGGCGTTTGTGGGACCACTGCCGGACAGTTTTCTGAGAATAGAAGAACGCAACGCGCAGTTGCAGCAGGAGGCGGCGGATCAACAAGCCGCTCTGGCTCTCCAACAGCAGATGCAAAGTATGCCGGTGACTCACGATCCTCGAGTGGGTAGACTTAGCATAACAATCTCTCAGGTAATTGTTTTTCCATAAGCGTGACGTATCCAGCGTTGTTCGAGTCAAATGAACCAACGACCCGACAATTTGCACTTTCTCGCGCTACAACAGGCTGTCCTTTTCCAGGCCAAATTAGTGAAAAATTATGGAATGACGAGGATGGACCCTTACGCGAGGATACGAGTGGGACACTCGGTGTTTGAGACGCATACAGACTCTAACGGTGGAAAAAATCCACATTGGAATAAAGTAATTCAATGGTGAGAATTCATATCTTGTTGAGATAAGTAGGCAGATACGTAGGCACAGGTGTTATTATGACACATTTATTATTGCAGCAACCTTCCACCTGGAGTTACCCAGATATACATAGAAATTTATGACGAGTGTTCCTTTGTGATGGACGAACTGATTGCGTGGGGCCACATAGAGATTCCACCGCAGGTTATTCAGAAGGGAGAGACCCACGAGGATTGGTACATGCTCAGTGGGAAGCAGGGAGATAATCAGGAGGGCATGATCAATTTAGTTTTCAGTTACACGGTAAAAACAAAGATTGCGCTATTTTCTTCTATGTTATATTTATATCGTTAATTTACAATATTTATAATATCTCAAGAAAGCAGACTATTGTGAACTAAATAGCCATGAAATTCAGGATACAATTGCGCACATTAATATTTTCTTCAAGTATTACGTTCGAGTTTTATCTTTTCTTTTTCACATTGGAATGTGTTTGCAATAGACCAAGTATCATCCGTACACGGGTTCTTCTTCGATAATGATGGTCCCTTCTGCAACAATGTTCGGCACGTCATACGCCCCGGTAAATGTTTATGCGACACCTCCGCCTATTGCTGCACCAGCGGTCGCACCCAGCTCTTTGCCAAATGCTGAGGTCGAGTTGAAACAGGTACTTAATATATATCCCGTCTACGATTCTAGTCCGACGTTCTTTTTGTTATGTACACGTAACTGTTATGCTGTATACTTTTTGCAGATCGCCGAAATGTTTCCAAATGTTGACAAGGAAGTTATCAAATCAGTATATGATGCCAATCACGGCAAGAAAGACATTACAATTAATTCGTTGCTTCAGATGTGCGAATAAGTCCTAATTTTCTACGCAGCTAGAATGCCATACGTAACTTTATCGCATCCTTCGTTAATGAACTTTTTTTTTCTTTGGAATGTAAGATGATGTACGAAAATCTAATTTGTAATACTTCCATACGTAATAATATACATTAAGGTCGAACATTCTTTGAATATGTAAAATGACGAAATATTTCTCTTCTGAAGAAAACATATTACATTTTAATTGAGTATAACATTGAATTATTCTTACAATTAGTCAATTTTGTTATATGTTATTGTTATTTCAGAGTTTATATTATCTTTTTCTCTCATATTTCCATATATATGAGTGTTTATTTATTCAATTGCGTTATATATTACATGATTTACTGGTCTCTATATATAATTTAAATACATATTGCGCGTTCTACAAAATTGTAAAAAGATATACGCTTGATTAATAGTTGCACACATACATTGTAATAAATATCAAATATATATAATTTGTACAATTATTCATATCGAAGAAATAGAATAAGCCGAAAGTGTCAGGGAATTACGAAAATTTTATACATGAACAGCGAAACGACTGTAGCTACAGAAATAATTAACAGTGAATGTGTATTTCTTACTGTTGAGTTGCAGGGCATAGAGTTGTTTTTAGATTTACAGGCACACACTTCGATATTATATCCTTCAGTCTAGAAGTATATTCAAAAAATATTATAATTATATATGTTTGTTTATTAAGTGCTAAGATATAATCATACAATCGTAAAGAAACATACGAATTACAAATCGCTTATGATACATACGTATTGAACGTAACAGCCTGATGTAACCGGCAATACTTCTGTGACTTTCCCACGAAAATAACTGACATTTATAACTACAAATATAATATTTACATTTATTTATATCCGCTAAATCCTATAAATGCTCCGACTACAAAATCTGAGTCAATTTCATTTTGTTACTGTAGAATATATTTACCTGCGCCATTGTACATGTATGTAAACTTTACACAAACGCTACCATCATCCATCTGTTTCATGCGATCTTCTTTAATTTCATTATTTTTCCACATATCAGTTAAATTTGGCTTCGTAGTCTCTGGAAAATATTATGAAGGAATACCGCTTAAACAGAATTGAATTTATAACTGAGAACGAACATGAACGTTGCACACTTACGAAAAAGCAATGGTTTTATACACGGAGTGTGTTTAAATGGTTTATCACCATCATCATCATCATCATCAGGGTCACCGCAGTCTATCTCATTTTCTGAAATTGATGGCCCTGGCCATGTGAAATGAAAGCAATGTGGCCCTTCGATACCTGTCGCTATATACAAAAATAATAGGGTCTAATTAAGAACAAAAAGATTATAAACAATTGATAAATTGTGAAGCGTCGAACGAAAGCAACCGAATATAAATTAAATAAGGAACTGTATTAAGTAGTTCTGCATCATTTCTTTGTATATATTAAGTCTCATAGAATTTTTAACACACAATATATATATATATCGCGTTATATAACACACACAATATATATATCGCGTTTTAGCTCGAAAAATTATCTTTCTGACTAAGTTTATAAGTCAAATTTATCCCCCGTATTTTTATATATAATTTATATGTCTAATGTGTATGTAATTATATATATACACACAACACTTATATGAATACGAATTGTCTCAATGCTCTACATTGCATGTGCATATGTACGCGGATAGGTGTTTCCCGCGATCTATTCTCATATCGGTTGAATATCGAACGAAATGCTGGCGGTGGCTTAATGTTTTCTGACCGGCTGCTCCAACGAGCGAGTCTTAAACGAAAATGTATCGCTAATATCGACGGCCTGTTATTTGGTATACTTATATTCTTACGATATTTATACGGTATTATCGAGGCACATAATGTTATAAAAAGAAATAAATATACTTACCTAAAAACACGTACGTGAAAACCGTTAACAATACAGCCAAGTAAATCCCTTTCATTTTTGCATGTTTGAGAGCTGACTCGCGCGACGATATTTTAGATATTACTCACGTTGCTGCGAGATTAGAAGCTTATCTGATAAAATCGATCACAATCGTATAATGACAGTGTCTTTTATATATAGGGCAATCGTTATCAACATACAGCGTGATTGTATAAAGGAACATAACGGTATAAAAATTAATTAATCGCATTGATTTAACTGGTTACATGAAAAAAAATCAGTCGTTTTGTTAAGTTTTGCTTTTTGTGAATTATACGCGCTATTTGTGTACTCCTGTCTTGGACGTTTTTGGTTATTAATACTCTTTACATTTTGCCTCGAACGGATTTAGTCTGAATTGACTCGCTGCGACCGCGTTCTATTTATATACTATACCGATTAAGAAGGGTTATTTCGCAAAATATCGGAATAAAATAATGGAGAGTCAGTACAATGACAATATAAAAAATTTATTGTAACAACAGCTAATCGAGCTTCACAATTTTTGGCAGTTATAGCATTTCATGCATTCCTTCTATCTACTGTATCAATTATGTGAATACCCACTGATATATAACACATCTATTTATTAAGGCAAGTAGATAAATATTCTTCTTCGTAGATAAACTATAAATCTTAAGTAGCTTTAAGTATTATAAGTAATTTGTTCGTTAGTAATTTCTTTTTCTTATGAGATTGCACCTCGTTAAAACTCATCGTGCCTCGCTAACGCCTCTCCGAAGTCCGTCGCCTGAGATCCGACGAAGATGTCGTATTTCTCCAAAATCTCGTTCTTCGTCAGCTTGTGATCCGCATCGGTGTCCGCTTCGTAAATCAAGTGCCTCGACTCCGCCTCGGCGTGATCAAATTCCGCGGGAATAATCCACGTTTTTACCTGTTTCAAATTGGAACAGATCAGTTTAATTGCACCGAGTAGTTCTTGTAGTTCTTCGGTATATATCTTTAGTACATACACATTTTTATTTCGTACCGACGAATGATACAAGAAGTTATCAATTACCTCGTCAGCGTTCAAAAATCCATCCCCATCTTTATCTCTGTACGAGGAGAATTGTTCCTTTTCGTTCTTCACCCATTCCGGCTCCTCTTCACCTTCCTCGCCCCTGTACAGGTCGCCTGTGAATAAATCAAACATTGAAGAACTGCTCATTGAACTGCCTTTTAGAGTGACAAAAAATAGATGATTCCCGGTTACCAATGTATTCCGCGAGAGATATCTTCCCATCTTCATCCTTATCGATATCCTCCATCGTTTCCAGCACTATCACGTCCTTCATGTGCTCCGCGTCTTCCGCGTGAAGAAAGGCGGTGAATTCCTCTTTGGTCAGAGAGTCATCGCCGTCCAGATCCGCGGTGGTCCACCTTCTGCGATCCCTCTTATACATCTGAGCGTACGAGAACGAGTCGTCCGCTTTGTCGCTCTCCTGCTCCTCCATGTCGCCGTAAACCATGTCCTTGTATTCCGTCCAAGACAGTTTCTCCTTTCCCATTGGATTGTGGGATCTCCACTGACGCTCCACGTCGTCCTTGATGTAACGTTGCTGCGTGTACATTATCCAATCTTTAAGCTCCTCCTGCGTCACGTAGCCGTCGCTATCCTTGTCTATCTTGTCAACAATTATCCCTAGCCGCCTTGTGCTCTCCTCGGGTGTAAGCTGATCGAACGTCTTGGCCTCTTCCCCGAGAAAGGCTTCATGATCGTAGGCCGGATTATGTTGGGAATGGACATAGTGATCTTTGCTGCTTGCATCCTAGAACATAATACACATTAATTGTAATGACTCTTCAAATTGCTATATTTTCTCTTATTTCCTACAACTTTAACTATGATAAAAGCGGTGCAAATTTCACAAATTCACTTTTCTGTCATTAAAAAAATTTTTTTTTTTTTCACTGACAGGACTAAACTTTTATTTAATCAATTACGGAATTATAGAATAATAGAATATAGATGGACAATAATTAAAAGAGCTCTCGGTTTCTCTAACCTTGTTCAAAACACGATGCTCGCCGTCCGGGATCGCCTGCTTCGGGATCGCCGTCGCCAGGATGGAGGAACCGATCAGGATCTGGAGGAACATGAGCGCTAGCATTCCACCGTGGTGGCACCGTGGGGCGAAGAAAAAAAAAGGAGAGGGAACGAGAAAGAGAGGAAAAGGGAAGAGATCGTCGACCGATGAATTTACGAAGCGTCTTTCACGCACTGGAATGGAGGAACGACAGATGACTAGATGAGGTCTCCTCCTTCCACGGCCTTTCGCGGCTCTTCCACATCAGCAAAGAGCGGAGTCAGCGGAGAGACCATATGCGGCGCACCCCCACTTCCCAATTCCGCGCCTTGTTCATGGGACGACGCCGCCCGGCCGCCCGCCGCCGACGAGATGCGCGATGCGTTCCCCCGGCCCCCCGCGGACGAGGAACGCACGCCGGACGCACGGCGGCCGGCGTTTGCTCCCACCCCGAGAAACGAATCCGCAGCCTCCACGTGGACCGGAGATAATGCGATAACGGATGAAATTCTATTACGGGAGCCTGGCGCTCATTAAACGAAAGGCGTTCCTTCTCTTTCTTATTTTAGATCTCTCAATCTTGGGATGCGTTCTTTAAATTTGGCTTGCAAAGCATATATCTCGCCGCTGGATTTGTGCCTTGATCGAATTCAGATTGACTTCATCGATTAATTCGATCGGCAGAATTGTCCATGGTAAAATTTATAAATTGTACAATTCGTTCGGTTAGGTTTCGCTCTCCCTTCTCGCGTGTCAGACGACAAAGATAAAATACTGCTAATATTAGGGATGTTACTCGATAAGTCAATCAAGTCAAAACAGATATTATAAAAATTTATATGTGATAATTTGAGTCTGTTACAATATCCGAGGAGTAAGCGACTTAAGCAGGAGCTAAGATTGGAAAACTGCGAGATTATTCTGGGAATTAAATCTCATTCTGGGTGGCACTGCAGACTTCTTTAAAATAGACTTTTATTCGAAACGACAGTCTGTGCTACAGCCGAATGTCTGTATTCTCACCTCTCCTTTTCAATTTATTCTACTGTAGATCTCCGTCGTCTTCAAAGTACCATGCCTTACAGTTATGTTTGTATTGTGCATTTATTGAGGCCAAACAATTCGTTCTTATCGCGATGCTTCGATGGCACGTACGTAGAACGTTACTTTACATTGCCACGCAGCGAATACAAGTAATATAAAGAAGCGATACTTTTGAAAAACCGAAATATAGGAGTTTACCATATAGACATTCAACTACAACTCGAGGTGAATCAACGCAACTTTAACTTCCAACCAGTCCATATCTGACTTTCCGGCGTTGCCGAAGCAATTTATGCGACAGCCTAAAAACTACCGGAAAAATTGTCGGTGACACCAATCACAGATGTTAACACTTAAACAGCTAAGCTGAAAAGACAATTCTCGGCGTTGTCGATTCATTATTCGTATGTTCACATTGAACCCTCCATTCTAGTGTTTTTCCGCTTCTTGGAAATTCCAGTCCTTCTAAATTCACTCCTCTCGTCCAGATACTGTTCCGTGCATTCTTTAATAAAGTCCTGATTGTAGTACCACTTCTCCATGCACGCCTTCATCCTGTCGTTTTCCCCCCTACATTTTACAACGTGCAGCAGGCCGGATTTGAGGCAGCAGTCGTGGAAGTCTGTGGAAGAGAGGATCACGTTAGCTACATTCCACTCCTCATGAATCAACTGACAACTGGGGTGATTGTAATACCGGTAATACCTTTGACTTCGTTGACGCACTTTTCAGATTTGGTTCTCTCTCGCATCAACTTGGGTACCAGCACGTCTTTCTCCACCTTCCTTAAACTTCTGTCGTTGGGGTCGCCTGAAATAAATACACGAGATACTCGGATTCTCTCTCTCTCTCTCTCTCTCTCTCTCTTAGAGAAACCTGATCGCGAAACCTCAGCGAACACGCGATCGCTGAACGAGCAACACGGAACGTAGACTCCAATAATCAGCCGGTCGCGCTCGACTCCGCCGGGATTAAAAAATATAACCTCTACTATCGACAATATCCTCGGTACTCTGGGCCAGCGACAAAAATTGACGCTACCGTGCGCGGGAAATGCGGAAATAGAAAGTTTACCCAGTCCTTTCGGCCCCCCGCCGAGTTTATGCGAGAGCACCGAGAAATCCTCCTTCATGTTTTCGTTGCTTTCGGAGCAGACGCAAACGTATTTTGGTTTTTGCACAGTATTCGGGTATTGCAACACGAAGATACGAAGGATTCTTCCCACTACTTAACTATCACACGTGCGTCGGACCACGTGATTATCATGACAGACTCGTGCCTTGAACAGATGGAACACTTTCGTTTATGTTTATAAAAAATGTCTTTTATAATCTGCATTGACATAAAATGTGGATAAATATAAATATATATATATGTAGGTATAGGTAATCTACATTTTAAGAGGAGTTTTGAAGAATAAGAATCGACATATGTATTTCCCGACGGCAATAAGATGTAAAACGTGCAAACTACAATTTCATCATATTTTATTGGATATAAAAAATGGTTATATTACGTTACGTATCTTTATTTTATATTTGACATTATTTTTTACATTATATATTGTATGTTATATACAATAACATATTCAAACGGAAATAGAGAGTCAAGGGAATTTATGAATATTTATTCATATTCATTAGTATAAAATACTTATTCATATTCATATAGTAGAGATGATTCATGTGTTCTTCCACCATGCAACCAGCCAACCAGCAGGCTGCGCTCGTGATTGTGCACATTTTGAGGCTTGTCAGCGGTGACTCCGAGGGAGGAACGTTCACTCGGTCTATCGCGTATCGCGACAACGAGGAAATTCTCTCGCGAGGACGAGTAACCGTAACGACAACTCGTACTCCGGTCCTAATAAGTGTCGCGCGACACTTTTGCACCGCGAATCGCCAAGGAATAACCCGAAATCCATGTAGCGTTCTTTTCCTAACCTCTAAACGTCCGTCTTGTACGAGAACGTCCCGTATCTCCGACGGTTTCACGCTATAATTGTCTCTCAAATATTTGCAGAGCGTAGAACTCGAGTAACGCAGTCAGGATGGACAGGCTGTTACGATTAGGCGGTGGGATGCCAGGCCTAAATCAGGGGCCACCACCTTCTGATGCTCCTGTTGTGGATACAGCGGAACAGGTATATGTCAAAATTTCCTCGTGCTTTTCTTCTCGTTGTCTCTTTCGTGTTGTCTTATTCTTTCCTCGTTTCTACAGGTGTATATATCGTCCTTGGCCCTCCTGAAAATGCTTAAGCACGGCCGTGCTGGAGTACCGATGGAAGTGATGGGTCTGATGCTGGGTGAATTTGTTGACGACTACACCGTTCGTGTTATCGATGTTTTCGCCATGCCGCAAACGGGAACGGTAAATGTTAAAATACAAGCGAGAAGATTGATAAAGTACATTTATACAATAACGTTTGTTTTCTTCTGTTTTCTCAGGGCGTCAGCGTAGAAGCGGTGGATCCAGTGTTCCAGGCAAAGATGTTGGACATGCTAAAACAGACCGGTCGACCGGAAATGGTAGTAGGCTGGTACCATTCTCATCCTGGATTCGGCTGCTGGCTATCCGGAGTGGATATCAATACTCAACAGTCCTTCGAGGCTCTTAGCGAAAGAGCGGTAGCCGTTGTCATCGATCCCATACAATCAGTGAAAGGAAAAGTTGTTATTGATGCATTTAGACTAATCAATCCGAACATGATGGTGAGTATATCTGGTAGCAATTGTACCCGCCGATTGTGACCTCATCGTACCGATTGCAGGTTTTGGGACAAGAACCGAGACAAACGACGTCGAATTTAGGCCACCTACAGAAACCATCCGTTCAAGCGTTGATACACGGATTGAATCGGCATTATTACAGTATTAGTATTAATTATCGCAAAAACGAACTGGAGCAGAAGATGCTGCTCAATCTACATAAGAAAACATGGATGGACGGTCTTACCCTTGCCGAATATTCGGAGCACAGTCGGCTCAATGAGAATATCGTTTCCGAGATGCTTGAACTCGCGAAGAATTATAACAAGGTGAAACATTGCGCGACAATTGAAAAACTTGATATGTACTATTTGTATGGTATATAGGCGCACTGGATATCTTGAATATTGTAATAATGACAGAGTTTTGTTTTTGTAGGCCTTGGAGGAGGAGGAAAAAATGACACCCGAACAATTAGCGATAAAAAATGTGGGCAAGCAAGATCCAAAACGGCATCTGGAAGAGAAGGTCGATACACTAATGGCTACAAATATTGTTCAGTGCTTGGGAGCTATGCTCGATACAGTTGTATTCAAATAACTGTTTTCTGATACGTCATTCGCAATATGGTATTTAAAGGAAATATACAGCTTTTTAAAATAGAAATATGAGATTTTGTATTCCCGATGTGCACGTAATCAAGTACAACACGATTTAATATGTGCGCGTTAGACGTCACGTTTTTCTTAGGGGGAGGGGGGAAATGTTATTTTTTACGAATTTGGTATAATTATCAAATTGAATATTAAACGTAAATTATGGCACGTGGATGTTCAACAAAAAATAAGGTACGCAATAGATATTGCTGATACCCGGAATGAATATAATACAGTAATAAAGATTGTACGAGAAATTGGGTTCGAGTCTACCTGATAATAGAAATTTTAATATTTCAAACTGCACTTTTTCTGTACGAGAAATAAAGAGGGGACTCTTGTGCAGAGCAACTGGGCAACTGCTATGTGTATCCCCCCCCCTCCCATAAAGTGATTAGTGGTCCTCCAAGGCTTGGGCGTTTAGGCTAACAACCTGCCACGTTAAAAATTATTGTTAAGAAACTTGAAGGAAACTTCATCAATATTACTGAAGTTCGAGGCCATGGCTCGATTTCAAACTTCAGTTTGATATTGATGATGATGATAGAGTTAGACACAGAATAGACATTTATAATCAATTTTTATTTCACATTTTTTGTTTCACTACATCAGCACTCGCGTCTTCTTCTCTTTCTTTTCTTGCCAATGGTTACGTTATTTTTTTCCGTCTACATTCTTGAAAATATAATAAATTATTATTGATACTCAGACATCTGTGTGCAATTATAATCTATATCAAATTATATACATGATTTATGTAGGTTCATATATCGTGGAGAAAAACCAAAATGCATATAAATAGGTATGCATGATTCCTTTACGATAAAAAAAATAAAAAAAATATATGTACAATAAATTCTTTCAACTTAATCTTAAGAAAAATCAGAATACAAATTAGAGAATACTAGTTTAGACTCTAAACTCTAAACTTTAGACTTGTACATTCGCATCTGAGAAGATTTATATGAAGAATAACGTAAGAGAAACATCAGAAACTGTAAAAGAAAGAATCTCGCAGATATTTTGTATTTGTTTATGTTCTCGGAATAAAACTGTTTATTGTATAATATACAAAATTGTCTTAATATAATCTAGAAATAATATAATTCAATAAAAAAATTCAATAAGTTTTTATAAATCTAACTCGAGGTAGGTTCTTGATCTTTGTCCTTCTTCTTCTTCTTCTTTTTCTTTTTCTCTTCTTTTCCTGCGGATTCCTATAACACGTAAATGCAATAATATATAATAATCTCTGATTGTACATCTAATTATTAGGACCAATTCAATTACCCCACTGACAGCTTCTTCCACTGCAGTGGCAGGTTCTTCCATTGCAGTGGCAGCTTCTTCGCCTTCCGTGTCATGTTTCTCCTTCTTTTTCTTTTTCTCTTTTTTCTTCTTTTTATCTTTCGGTGATGTTTCTGAATTATCCGCTGTTTTTTCTACTACCGTACTCGCGTCTTCTTCTCTTTTCCTTTTTTTGCCAATGGTTATGTCACCATTCTTTTCCGTCTACATTTATTGAAAATATAAATATAATCTTTCATATATATATATATAATATATTTATAAAAAATAAAATATTAGAAATGATATTAGAATAATCGACTTGCCGTTGTTGATGCTGTTGTTAATGCTGCTGCGGATGTCGTTGGTGATGCCGTTGTCGTTGACAATTCGGCATAGTCTTTGTAACCATGTAACCATTCAGCAGGTGTGTTTTCATTAGGTTTTCCATGTTTATCTAACATCCCTTCAACTATCATACGTTTCTTTTGCGATGCTTTGGGTCCCAAGCCCCACTTCCTCGGATACGAATCTCTCTCCATGATAACTCTTTTAAGTTTCGCAACTACTCCATGATCACAGGTAGCCATGGTTGAAGAAGACATCAAAGCTATGGCTGATATATATACATATATAAGATAAGTATTGTTTGAAGACTACAAGATAAAGTCAAATATTTTAAAGATAAATATAAAAATGATATTTTGGGCATTCAGTTAAATATCTTTGAGTAAATAATACGTGAAAAGCTAACAATTACGACACATATCTCACTGTTATTTCGAAAATATACTTACCAAGTGCCACGGCTTCGCCCTTAGTAGTCACTATTACAATTTCCTTATTACACTCTATGTCTTGGTCATACATCAAAACGCCCGGTAGCATTATTTTAGCTCCATAACAAATTGCATTCACCTAATAAATTCGATATAATACTGTTAAACAACAGTATTCAATTTCCTTTATTATCAGCGCAAAAAGCAACGAGTCAAATACATACGGCGCTGTCCTTTATGATGATTCTTTTGTGACCCACTAGCAAAGATTCCAGCGGCTTTATAACTCTTCTTAGATACGATTCGTCCCCGTGATTTTCATACATCCACTGGGCGTCGAGAATATCATGCATGGTAACCATACCATCCTTTTCGGCCTGAACGCCGGAACGACTTCTTCGAAGTTCTTGCATGTGACAACCGGTACCTAAGAAGAGCCCGAGATGGACACACATAGTTCTAATATAGGAGCCAGCTTCACAGCTAACGCGGAATACTCCCATATTGCGTTCCTGGTCGTAATCAAGGAACCAACTGTCGTAAACTGTCCTAACGCGGAGTTGTCTTTTGACCGCTGATATCAGCGGCGGCCTTTGAAATAGAGCACCGCGCAATTTTTCCAATGCTTGTTTCACCTAAATCATCGCATTAGTGTGGCATCAATATATGAAATACTGTATATAAGATTGACACACATAACGATGACACCACATTTGGATAACAAAGAATAAATAAATATCAACATTTTCGCCGAGAAGAATTTTATGCTTAATAAAAACTTTCGAGTTTTGCACATTTTGTACCTATGGGCGTAAAATAACTCAATGATAGAGTGATCACCTATCAAACGAAAGACTCGGATTCAATTCCCAGCCCTATAACTCAACTATGTAAATGTAATTATTATTAATTAATATTATACTATATTTATTTATATAAGTAGTTTATTCTATGTTATAACGATTTATTCAAATATTTATTTATTCTGTGTTACCCATAATTACGTATATTTACCTTCTGTATACTTTCCGGGGCGGAATGAAGCTTAAACACAGCAACGTATTCCTTCCCGGCGGACTGCTGGGACTTGGCCAGTCTCGTCGCCTTGTCTATGCAGACTATCAGGACCCCCGACACCTTGGGATCCAACGTGCCGGAGTGGCCGGTCTTCTCTACCTTCAGGATCTTCTTTATCCAAGCCACTACCTCGTGCGACGAGGGATTGCACGGCTTGTCCAAATTGATGCAACCTGACTTTATATACTCGGACAAGCTACGATGTAGCGGTGTAGAGCCGCTTGACAACGGGGTATAGTGATTCGTGCGTGTACACATCTTGTCAACATTCTGCAATAGACATAGTAAGGAATTTATCTCTCAATTTCATCAGTTATCAGCAATCACGTGTCGCAAACGCGTCTTGCGCAAAGATTTAAAATACCACCTTAAACAGCAATGGCCAGTTTTCACACTTGAGCTTCACCTCCATTTTGGAGGGTTCGATCTCGCACTTCGCTTCCAACTGCAGCTCGCCAATCGTCTTCTTCTTATCCTTCTTCTTACTTTTTTCTGCAAGAAATTTAGGAGATATAACCTAATTTGCTCCAACTTAACCTTTATTAAATAAATAAAGCAGGCTAAATTTCTCGGATTATATTCATCGAGGCGAGCGTAGCGAGCAACGTTGCTCGATTTATTCGTTTGCGCCGATAATTTAAACAGTACTATCATCGTAGGCGACCGACGCTGCGCCGGACACGTGTCCGTCATAAGATTGCTGCAAGACGGAGTTTGATAACAGAAACGACGCAATCCGGAGTAATGTAGCGAGGAGTAACATATCGAAGCGATCCCCCGAAAGAACATTCGTGCGAGAGCGATCTACCCACCTTGCTCCATTTTGAAGTTTGCTAAAACACGTGCAATTCAAACGCCGAATGCCACGAAGCGTACGAGAACTCCGTGAAGACAACGTGGAGCGGTAAAATGCCAGCATCTACGACGCAGCATAACCTCCCCTGGTGTGCATGCGTACGTGCGTGCACTGTTTAATTACGTCACGTGTAACCAATCGCAGTCGAGAAAAGTAGCGTTTTCACAAAATTTTCATTGGGTGATTCCAGTATAATCCTTCACCGAATGGCCACTGCAGTCGAGTGTGATTGGGTCTTACTTTCAGATCCAACCAATCACATTGATGAATTGATTTCATGCTTGTATCGAAATGTATCGAGGAAAAGAATCGCTTGGTCTCTCGAATCTCGAGTAATATCGCGAGAAGAATATATCGAAGAGTACGTTTAAATTTATTTCGATATAAATGTATTTTGATGTTGACATTGAAGTAATTAGATGTTACAGATTTTTTCATCGCCTCCATTATACTCTGATATAAATAATGTTTGCTATTCATCATCATTGCAATAAAAAGACGATGGCGATATTGGCGATTACCCGCTGTGACGTCACGAATCAGCTGAATATCAGGGTCAGTATGCCACTGATCGTGCGCACGTGCGCACGACGCATGCAGGAGATTGACAGAAAGGGGATGCCGAAAATAAGGGTTGACAAGAGACTGACGGAAACAAAGGATAATGCGGAATAAGATGCATCCCTACTGGAATTTCTGCCGCAGGCGGGACACGAGAAAGTATATACTTTCACACTACAGTCGAGTTCGTTTCGTTTGTCTTAACGCGCGTCAGATGAATTAAGATATCTAAACGTTTGTTAATCCAACAGTTTCCGACTAACAGTACAAACCGTCATGGGTGAGCGAAACGTCAGAATGTTAATTTGCCTTCTTTCCAACACGGCGATCGTGCGTCCTCGTAAAAACCTTTTACCCGACTCCACCGTCGCGATAGTTTATTAATACTAGATGTAAAGAGTAGGCTGAGTTATTTTGGGCCTGCGTCCGCTGCCGCTTGCCGCTGCTTGACCTCGGATACCCGGCATCGACTCCCAACAATCTCGATGTTGACAGTCACCCCCTGGCTCCGGTCGCGTCTCGGAGCCGCTCTAATTTTTTGCTTTTCAAACATGGATCTTGATCCCGTAGATATGGCGATGGAGGTCAGGAACAAGCGCATTCTGCACTGGAGCTGCCGGGGTCTCACAGAGCTCCCAGAGGTGATAAGACTGCACGGTGGTCACGTCAAGGAGATATATCTCAAGTGGAACGAGCTCACCACTCTGCCTCCCTGGATCGCCGAGCTGTACAACATGACCAACTTGTACTTGTACAATAATCGGATTGAACAGTTGCCGGTGGAACTCGGCGATATGAGCCAGTTAACGGTGTTGGACTTAAGTACCAACAGATTGCAGCTGGTACCTGCCTGCATCGGCAATCTGAAGAATCTGAGATACTTATCCCTTGACAACAACCTCATAGACAGATTATCGGTTGGTAAGTTTACCGAGATCACCAGACTGTTGTAGAAAAAAAGGATTTATTGATTTACATGAATAAAACAAAAACAGAATTAAGTCAACTGAATAATCTGGAAGTACTGTCCATCTCGGGTAACCAGATTGTCACCCTACCAGAATGGATCGGCTCCTTCCCAAAACTTCGAGAACTATACGTGGATGGCAATCGATTGAGGGAATTACCCAACAGATTAACTATAGCTCCTAATCTTACCCTGATCTCTGCGTGTGAAAACAGGTTGTTATTTGCATTAACATTCTGCGAAACAAGTATTCCGTCTATTAGATCGAATTGTAAACTTCGCACAAATTAATTAAACTATTTCTGAGTTCTGTATCCCAATAACTGCTTTTCTAGGTTGACATATTTGCCATTGAATGGATTTCTATCGGCTCCCTATATTCGAGTCGAAGGAAATGAATACTTAAATTATATATCGTATCCGCTTCTACAACAATTATACCCCCATTTAAGGCACTCTCTTATCTTTTATAAAGACGCCTGTAAAGACGTGACATCCAGGTAAGCTCGTTACAGATGTCAACTAGGAATAAATTATGCGCGAATGGAAATAAATCCTGAACAACTGTTACTTTACTTTTGAAGTATATATGTATATACTTCATATATATATATACACGATATAAAGTAAATTTATAATCTATGTGTATATGTATATATAATCACAGATATTTTAAGACGCATTATGACACAAATGGATTAAGCATAAAATTGCACATAAAAACGAAAGATTTTTTCCCAATAAACTACGATGCTACAATCGAATTACCACGGCAGCTGCTAAAGGTTCACGAGGTTCACGAGAATGTGACTTGCTCCCTGTTGGAATTAGCGCTGAGAAAAGTTTATACCGAGAGGTAATTCAGAGGAACCTTACAAATAGGAATCTCGTCATTGACTTTTTGCAAAAATATAAATATCTTGCAAATTTAACGCAAGAACATTTCAGGTATAAGCACACGCTCGACATTCCCGTTTTATCCGAAAAAGGGAAAGTAACGGTATTCTACGAACAGCTTCATAAAAATACCAAACTGGACTTTATATTGTCCACGAATAATATTTTGTATAGTTTATTAACGAACGGACCCACTAGTATCTGCGTAAATTCTCAATGTCAGCAACCGATATTCACAGAGGCGTGGATCATCATCGATATGTGTAATCCCACCGTATGGCGCACAATAACGATCGCTCTATGTTGTAGCAGAAGGTATAACGTACAAAATAATCGTGTAGTAGGTACCTGAATACATCAGTTTTCATATCGGTTTTCTTTGAATTTGCAGTTGCGCCATTGCGTTCGCACACTCGAATGCGACTAACAATCCTGATTGCCACTGCGTCAATTGATGAACCCTCCTTGTTAGGTATCTAATTAATTTGTAAATAAAAGAGTATTAGAGAATAAAGAATTCTTGCGCGTTTAACCGAAATCTTGTGATAGTAGTTTGTAAATTAAACCTCTAGCTTGTTGTAATTGTAATTTATTTCGCAGCGTCGCGGCTACCAATAGCGGCTGTTCAATAATGCCCAGTAGGAATTCAACGAACAAATCCCATGACATAACGGCGGATTATCGAGTTAAATTATTACATGTAGTTTCTTTGAGGTATCATTATTCAAGACTAGTCTCACTAATAACATCTTTTTTTTTTTTATTAAAATATACGTTTGTGATTATGACTCGATGTACCTTTCATGCGACATATAAAAATTCAAGTTCTCTATTTTGCTATATTTTCGCATTGAAATTGAGTCGCAAAAAAAAAAAAAATAATTTCTATAGTCTCTCACTTCGTGGCTGGTGACTCAAATCGTCCACTCAAGCGATCAGAAGATCCAACGCTTTGTCACGATCAAAATTACACTTTACTAATGCCGCGAAAGCTTCGTCCTCGGGAAATCCTAGATCCTTCAACGTGCACAAATTTTCGCAGTAGGTCCTCGCCTTGGATTGATCGTGCTGCGCGAGCGTCAGCGCTTTCTCGGCATAATCACTCGGGACGCCAATCTCCTCCAAGGATTGAACGGCCAACAGGTATTCCACGATCTTCTTCTCGTTCGCTCGGCCTATTTCCAATACCGCGCGTGCCGCTCTGCACTTGGGAAATCCCATATCGTCCAGTTGCATGACTAATTTTAGATCACTCTCCGTCATGCCCGATAACAAATCCGCCGACGGTTTCTCGTGATTCGACGTCGAGTCGTTGTGCCTCGTGGTAACATGCGCGTCGTTGTCCGGACTCTCCAAATCGGGCCACGGCTTCCAATTCTATCGCAAAGAAAAACTGATCGAATCAATCATATTATGCGATAAAGGAAAAAAAAAGAGGATTTCGTTACCTCCATAACAGGCCGTTCCAATTCCTTTTGAAGTTCCTGCATTATTGCCGAAACGCTACGGTGATTTTCGTTGCTATGCGCGTCCGCGTCGGCTTCGTCGTCCGCCGGACTCTCCGTATCGGGTTTCTCCTCCTTACAAACCTCGGACTTGTCATCGACTCTTAATTCATTTATAATATTCTCCAGTTTTCCCGCGGGTACCCATTGCAATCTAGGTTGTAAAACCTGCGATCAAAAAGTATCAAGTAAGATAAATTCGATCGTCCGCCGAGCAGTCGTTTGCGGTACTTGTTCGAATAAGCTAGAGCGTAACCAAGCGTTTCATTAACCTGCGCTAATTCCTCCATGTCATTGATGGTTTTTAATTCCATATTGTCGAAGGGGCTGCTCGTGTCGTTGTCGAAGTCGGCGAAGTCCAGACCCCCGTTCGTCTTTACGTGGAGATCCCGAAGGTCGTTCGCCGGGGGTGACAGCGGCTGCGGGGTGAGTATTGTTTCCGATGCGGGTGGCGCATTGATAGGTTGCTTCGCGCAATCCAGCGGCGGAGGTGACGGAGGAGTCTCCTCTTCCTCCTTCTTCCTCTTCTCCTTCAGTCGAGCCTGACGCGCCTTGCTGCAGGCCTGTCTAGCCTTGCGCCACTCGCACATCTGATCACAAATCAATTAATCAGGGCTAATCAGGTCAGGGACAAGTTCGCTTGGAAACTGTCAAGTCATGGGACCATCCGTGTACATTGCATAGATTATTAAAGTATCGAAAAACGATGACTCCCTACCTTCTCGAGTACCGATCTCTCCAAGCTGAAGTCGTACACCAGCTTCGACACATCGGGCAATCGGTTGTTGTACGGCGCGGGTAGGCCAATCTTCCTCGGTGGTTTGTAGGCCTCCGCGATCTTGACGTGGACCCCGTCCATGTAAGACGCGACCAGGTCGCATTGCGCCGATACGGAGGGCCGTGCCATCGGCCCCCACAACGTCAGGGCGAACGTGAGGGAGTGACGCGCGACCCGCAGCGGAGATCGTCGCTCTACTCGCCGATGCTCGGGTCATAACCTAATCTCCGTCGCGATAAATCTCGTTTAATTGCGCGTGTCGCACGCCACCGACACATCTCGAGCGTATAATTACGACATAATTGAATGACGGATTTTCTTTTTTCTCTCTCTCTCTTTCTCACTTTTGTTGTAGCTTGACAATCGTGAAATATCCCTCTAACGGTCGAGATGGCGAGAAAACACTTCCATTTGACACTTGACAGATCAGATTCTCGCCCTGGCGACAGAATATCAGTTGCCAGCAATAATAACAAAAAAGGAAGAAGTCTGTTGTGAGTTAGAGAGGTTTATCGATATTTGGTATTAAAAAAATCTTTATTTGACCTTCTATATTCTTTTTCTATTCGAAATTTCGTATCAATTAATATAAAATAGAAAAAAAGTACTATTGACTTTTTTCGATATTTTTTTTTTATTTTATATTGATACGAAATTTTAAATAAAAAAGGAATAGAAGGTCAAATAAAGATTTTTTAATATAATAAATAAAAAAAATTTTTAATCAACGATTTTATCGAAGACAGCCAGCTGTGGTTAAATTTTCGTGATTATCAAGTGCAGCTCAGTAGGTCTGAGATTAATTGAAGTGTAAGGACATTATCGATTGTTGATGAACATTTTTTGACTGTCGGTAAAACGCTTTATGCGCATAGATGGCGCGCGCTTTATAATCGGGAGTGCCGAACAGTATCGCGCGAAAGAGAATTTTATTGATAATTAGTCCGCGGGCGATTGTGAATTTATTATCCGCGAGTGTTTCTCGCGAGTGTCCTGTGCGGTGAGAAGAGAAGGAGGAGAGCCTGACGTCCTGAGAGGAGGAGGAGGTCCGAGAGAGACATCGGGCACCGGCGGAGCAACCTTGGGGTAAGTAATATAACCTCTGCTTAGCTACATAAAATTAATAATTTGTTTCTATTTATTCGAATTGTTACATTTTGATAAGTTAAAAGTAATTAAAGACAGAGAAAAATTATCTAAGATTATATTCTTGTAAAGGTCTTTTTCGGTAAACAAATAATTGTATTGCTAAATATTTTATTTAAAGATATGACTTATAGGCTGGATTCGGGGAGCGCGCTATTAGCGCTATTTGCTTATTCTATCCTTGTGTTACTTCTGATGAGCGATAAAGACAGAATGATTTAATAGCGCTAATAACGCGCTCCCCGAACGCAACCTAGAGGCCAATATAATGAATTAAGAATTATCTTTTGAAATGTTGATTATTTTGAGCGCTTCTTTAATTTAAATCTTATGTTTGTATGTTACAGAGTATCATCGTAGCTATGCGGCTGATAACTCCGCCCGTTGCGCATCGGTCGGTGAGTGACGAATTTTTTTTTATAATGGGGTAACGAATCTGTGTGAATATGTTAGATTGTACATTTATGTATTATTCCCATCTAATAATGCAGATAAATGCGACTTGTCACAGATCCGTTGCCCTCTGAAATGGATAGACTATAAATCAGACTAGGTTAAATAATTAATCCTGGAACTCTATCATTTATCAATTTATTGTGCTTATGCGAGAATGCTCTCGCGTTAGCACATGTCGAGTTCACAACAGAGCTCGTTATGTCGATGCATCGTTTATTTGATGCAGCGTCTAATGTTTATCGCATAGTACACTAACCGCCAAGTGTATAATACCCCATAGGTGATTTATTGGAATTTTGAAATATATGTATATTTTATTGTCAAGTATCTATATTTGTTATCAATTAACTAAATTTATTAAATTAATTACATTTTTAAATTTGTTTTTAAAATAATTTTGAAAAATAGACATATAGAAAGAGATAAAGAATAAAAATAAAATTTTACAAGAAATAGAATATTTTTTTTATATGAGCTGTCTCATGTCACTTGAGTTTTCCCTTGACGTTTATTTTTCGGGGAAATAAAGTTTTAAAAATATTTCTAGATATTTTTTAGATATACCTACAATAATAATAATAATTTTCTACAGATAGGCAATAGATAGAGATAGCTTACGTGTAATTCAAGAAATAAAAATTAATAAGAGAAATATCTGTGAATAAAGAATAGATAGATTCAATAAAATAAAATAAATCAAACTATTACATATAAAAAAAGTTATTGTTACAACAATTTGTATTTTTTCACAAATTATTTTTTTCCTTTTTTTCTCTTTTTCTTTCCTCCAGGATTAAATATTACAAAAATTGGTGCAAGAAAGCAAAATGTATAAACAAATTTAACATGGATGTATCACGGATGATCGAGTGAAAAAGATCAAAAGATATTTTAGTTCACGTTTCACATATTCTTCTGAAGAATCTTATTATATATAAATTAACAATCACATTAATGATTGTTAAAAAATTGCATATTTATTTTTATTTATATATACATATATATAACGCGCTAATTTTATCCTAATCTTTTATAGTCTATCTATCTAATAGCTTGAGTTATTTGCATCAATAAATGAAATAAAATGACATGAGATTCAATAAATATTCCGTCGCGGGACAGAATAATTTCTTTATATAGAAATGTCTCAAAACTGATAGTTTTTATATCAATTATACTAAAATGCATAATATAATGTGAAATGACACATATTTCATATATCGTATTAAATGTAATTTTAATAACATTTTGCAATAAAATAACGAGATGTTTATATGAATATACATGATACCTATATGTGAAAATTTATAAAGACAAATGTCACATGCGCGAGAATACGATAAATTCATTATATTGATTATTGCTTGATACTTTTTGCGTGGATATATTGCTTCGGAAATTATCGTCCCTTTTGGATCTCACGTCATTCATTCTCGCGGTTCGGTCCGCGGTTCGCGATTTGGATTGTACTAAAATTTTTTTGTCTATGTATTAATTTATTGATCGAGTGATCAGTTAATTTTTAAATTTCGGTTGTTTTATGTTTTTACATTATAGTATTTAAATTTATATATTCGCGCTCGAGATTAAACGCGACGATTTTGATTAGAGAGAATGCGGTTTATAGTTTATATAAAAAAATAACAAAAAGGGAGAAGTCTGAGTTAGAGAGGTTTATCGATATTCGGTATTAAAAAAATCTTTATTTGACCTTCTATTCTTTTTCTATTCGAAATTTCGTATCAATATAAAATAGAAAAGAAAGTATTATCGACTTTTTTCGATAATACTTATTTTCTATTTTATATTGATATACGAAATTTCAAATAAAAAAGAATAGAAGGTCAAATAAAGACTTTTTAATAATAAATCAAAAAAATTTAAATCAACGATTTTATTGAAGATAGCCAGCTGTAGATAAATTTTCGTGATTATCAAGTGCAACTCAGTGAGTCTGAGATTAATTGAAGTGTATAAGGACATTATCGATTGTTGACGAACATTTTTTGACTGTCAGTAAAACGCTTTACATGCGCATAAAAGACGATAACGCGAACTTGAATACTGAACATTTAGAATAACAATACGTGTGCATGTATATACATATATCTTTGTATTATAAATATTTTTTTATATTACATTTGTACTTATTCTAGTTAAATGTTTAGAATAAAGCGCATTCATAGATCTTGTTTAATGCACTATTTTTAAACTATATTTTTCGAAACTATTCTAAAACGTAAAATATAATAAGAGAGTTGAAAATAATCCTTTTATTTCGAAAGTTTTTTTATTTCCAAAATTTGTAACATACGTGTTTTATTTATTTCCATGGTAATATTATTAGGTTTTACATTAAATCTCGAGAATATAAATTATTATTATTATTATTAAGATATTTATATTTGATATAACACTAGAGATGTAAGAATTTCGTTGCTTTCCGTTTATGAACGGAACAATCGTTTTTTTTATTTAAAAAATAGACAAACGCACGGAATACTATCAATTAGCTCTGTGATAATGATTATACGTTACTATGATTATACTGTAAAATATTATTTTCTATATTATATTAATTTAATTGTTAATTATCATTACACTACGTATTCCTAAACCATATATATATAAATAGACATATTAACACTTAACTAAAAAATGATAAATATTAACGCAATTGTGATTTAAACCAGTCAAAAAATAAATGGATAGTTCAATCGATGGTTTTTGTCAGTCGTTTTACGGAGACGATTTCAAGCATTTGACGCATGCTCGTGACTTCATCGCCACAGTCCGTCATAGTATTTTGAATATGTAGTGAACAGCTGATAATAGGCACGAGCACTATCTTTTGACATTGTATTTGCATATTGTATTGATTGTGGCTCGATTATTTTTGATACATTATGCATTAATATCAATCTCCCACTCTTCATGTCGATTTTCTCTGTCTTATACCATAATACCGCACATATAACACGGACATAACTGGTAACTAACATAATAAGGTCTGGATACCGAATAGCAAAGAGTACCTATATCCCTTATATCCAACGAGATTACCCGGATTTGACGGGAAAATAAGATAGGATTTGTACATGCATATTCCTGATGAATTTTTTAAGTATTCTCAGTACTGTGAGTCGGGGGGTATTCTAATACTTACTAGATAGTAATACTTATTTAGAACGGTGGATGTCGTTAATTCTTCCCAGAAATTCTTCATGTATTTATTTTTCTGTATGTATTCCTTAAAACGAAGTCTCTATGAATTTCTATTCAGTGTTATCTGGGGTACTATAGTGAACAGCTGATAAAAGGCACTATCTTTTGACATTGTATTTGCATAATGTATTGATATATGTGGTTCGATTATTTTTGTAACATTGTGTGATATGCATTGTCAGTCTCCCATTCTTTATATCGATTTTATGCTTATTTATAAGACAAAACTAGCTGGTCGTCAAAAAATACGATCGTGCCTCGCGTCAGGTATGCACGCCGCCGCGCCGTCAGCAGAAAAGCAAACCGATTAATGGTTTTTACGGGAAACCACTCTACGTTAGTACTGTTCGAGCTGTCGAGGCAACAAACTCTCCTAGATTAACAATCCAAATTTTATCATTAATTTACACGAATCGCATATTCGAAGAAAATGTCCCACGACTCCCACGTCGAAGATTCTCAGAGATGGATCGACCAGGTGATGGCGAGGATTATCGAGAATCTTGGATTGGACGTTGACAAAGCTCGATACGAAATCTCCAAATCTATCAACTTTCTAGTGACAACCATATATTACGTACGCCTGCAGTTTAAGAATAAAGAAAACGATCAGAACGAGGAATTGTCTATGGTGCTAAAGAGACCCACGAAGAACTTCATCCACATAGGTCGCATCGATTTTCAATTTGAAAACGAGATTCTGTTCTATCAAACGTACGTCCAACCGAACGAGAGGCATTTTTACGCAAGATGTTACTACGCCGAAAAACGGTCGCCCACCGATTTCGTGATCGCCCTGGAGAACGTTAACGAACGAGGATATCATTCTTGCTCGTACCCACACAACGCTCCTTTCGAGTACACGTTGGCAGCGATGCGCGAGTTAGGACGATTTCACGGTAAAGGGTACGTCATGAAGGAACTGCAGCGGGAAAAGTTCTTCGATGTCGTGGCGCGACTGCAAGAGCCTAGATACGCGAAAGGATACGTGATGGAAGCTTGTTTCAATGTTACGGCGACGCGATCGCTGGAATATCTCCGCAGACAAGGCTACGATGCAGCTTTCTGCGACAGGATGGAAGCCATCCTTACGAACGCGTTTGACGAAGTGATGATGAAGATAATCAAGCCGCTTGAACCTCTGGCCACGATGTGCCACGGCGACTTTCTATTGAACAACATTCTCTTCAAGGCGGATGAGGGTGGACGATATCGCGCGATGCTGATCGATTTCGCGCTTATTAGATATTCGACGCCCGTCGTCGATCTCTCCACGTATTTCTACAACTGTTGCTGGAATGAAGAGATACGAGAGAAATTTTTCGACATCATGCGGGCTTATCACGACGCGCTGATGGAGTATTTGCTGGACGCTGGCGTTCAAGACATTGAGAAATATTCATATAACGCTCTGTTGGACGATTTTAGGAGGGGCGCTCTCTTCGGTTTTATTGTCGTATCCCAATTTTTACCGGCAATATTGGGATATCTCAAACTAGAAGCGATAGTACAAGACACAATTAGTCTAGGCGCGTTGGGATATGCAAAGAAGCATAAATATGACGGCGGAGACGAAGTATGTAAAATACTTGCTGATATATTGCTGCATCTGAGAGATCTTGGCTGCTTGAAACATATTTTATAATGTGAGATAATTTACATAAAATGCATATAAGATACAAATTATATCGATTAGTAACTATGAAGTATATATGGCGAAAGATTTTCAAGTGATCAGGTGATCAGGTAATATAGATTCGTAATTATATTAAAGGCAAAAGATTTATTTTATAAATATTGTTGTCTTTCTCTCGTTGTCATTTCTATACGAGAAATATTAGTTACATTATAATACAAAGACCGAGTTGCAAGTGTAATTAGAGGCGAAATATATTGAATCACGTTCGACTTTAAGGTGTCTTGTGCGATATATTACGGATAAAATTGTATATCATAGTTAAAAACTTCGATATCGCAATAATATTCAATTCAAAGGAAGTAATACAAACGCGTATAACTAACAAAAACATAAATAATAAATAAACATATCTTATTTTAATAATAATTAAAATTCAGATGAAAATATCTTGAAACATAGTATGTATATTTTTTCAAAAAATATATTTATAATGTATAAATTATAATCGTCAAATCATAGCTATTTGATTTCAGAAATTTACTATGAGGAATTAAAACAATTAGTCCAAGGTGTATTTTATAATTGTCAATTTTATATTAAATTTAGTATATTCAGCTACAAAGTAAAAATGTAAAAATTATAAAGCACATACGTAATTTACTACTAACCAAATGGCAGTAAAATATATTTTATATATGTCACAAAAAATAAAAATTATATTAATCACCGAAATCATACTAAAACATATTAATACAAACGATATATACTTGATCTGAAATATATTATTTCGATATTTTAACGCTAATAGATTATGTATTAATTTAGATTCGTACGGTACAAGTAGTTTGAGCTAACTATAGTACATACATAAATATAAAGCATACATGGAGAAAAATAAATTTAATAAAAATCCGATAAATATGAAATCTGTTATTATAAAATATATACCTTGTCAAGTTGTGCCCTTTAGTATAAAGGTTGGAAATAAAACCTTTCAATATTGCGATTGTAACATGAGAGATCTATAAAAGTGATACAAAATATTCATACTTGATACTTTATATATTCAAAAAAATTAATTATATAATGTAGACGAAAATATATGCAATAAATAAAATGATGAAAATGGGGATTGTAAATAATATTAAACTTTGAAGAATGAACAGAAATTTTCATTCTATACAGTAATAAATACTGTTTAAATAAAGTTTTCAGCACAATGCGACGTCATTATTTTATGTCTTTTATTCAAAGTCTAGCAACGATTATAATTATAATTATAATTAAAATTTAAATACATTATTAGCAAATAATATTATTACATAATGTCTACAAAGTATTATAAATTTAATTTAAAAAATTCATCCGCATGAGCTCTATATCAAATGTAATAAAACTAAAGTGCGTTTATAAAAGATATTTTACGAAGGATATCAAACAGCATCAAATCTAATACTCTATAAATTATTTTTTAATTACAGAACAGTAATATGTCATATTATAACAGTATAACAATATAATATGACATATAAATATATTTAATTACAGAACAGCATTGTCACAGAAAATTTTATCAATAGCTTCCAGACTATTAATAAAATACTAAGTATTATAAAAATATTAGAAATAATTAAAAATGATTAAAAAATTATTTAAAAAGTAGTAATAATAAATAAAAATAGTATTGTTTGAAAAATTATGCAGATAGGTCTTGATCCATCGTGATTGTAACAGACGCAACGTCTTGATTGATCAACCCACTATTGACGTCTTCTTCATCATAATCTAATTTTTGTAATTGATCAATTAAAGTTTGACTTTTTCCAAATCGTTGTGTAAAAATATCTACGGACTCTTTAAGTATATTTCTACGCTTTTTTATCATAAATGTAACTCGTGCCAAAGCGTCTCGATCTTGATGGAAATATTTTCCCGCAAATGTGTTCACCTGAAACAGGTTAGTTGAGGATGTTTATCAATAATAAGTAGTAATTTATTCTTATACAACGATCTTATAAAGTATAATTTTTCATTTGACATAACACTAATAGTGCATGGTATGCATATAAATACATTTAATCCCTTAACTGTGGAAGTATATATATAAAATTGTCTTCTGTTTGCAGAAAATATATACATTAACATCCACGAAAATCTATTATTAATTAAAGAAGGCATACATCACACATATACTTATATGTACATGTATATTAATATTCAGTACTCAATTATTATCAATTCACAACACAGTAATATTCTTAGGTTTAATTACCATATTATAAAAATTTAGTTCTAAACCACGCGCTAGTATTTCTCAATTTCAAACACAGCTTTATAAGATACAAATATATAGCCCAAAAATATGAACAAAATAAATTATATATATATTAATTTAATTATGTAAAGTTGCATTAATCTGTAATTCCAAACACGATGAACGTTTGATTTTAAGCGCGCTACAGTTAAAGGATTATCAATAGAAAAATATAAGTATGAATTCTAGAATCATAAAATCTACCATGGACAATTGTTCGTTAGAATAAACATTTTGATATACAGTAAATAACGTTTGTGTTGCAGGAAGTAATCTGTAAGAACAAAATAATATATTTATATAATTAATGTATAAGATAAATTTATTTAAAAAGAATAGAATATATATTTGTAAAGAGATATGTATTACCTGGGTTTTATAATATCAAAATTTGCTAATATGTAGTCAAGGACCAAATCGTTGCGTGCATGTTTTTCAAGAATTAAATTGAAGATAAATACATGGTCCAGATCCTTAAATAATTTAGTATTTGATGCTGTAATATACAAATAGTTGATAATGATATCAGGATCTTCAGCACAATTCAAGTTTTTCAAAAGATCGTCATTAGGTGATGTTAGCACATATCGTTCCATCATTTTATCCCAAGTAGTCTTATTAGCTACCGCCAAACCAAAGCAGTACGTCCAATCTTGCCACCAGTATGGAATCCTAAAATACATATGTGTGTATGGAAAAGAGGTACATGCATTTCATACGCATATAGCCGACGTTTTATTTTATCAAGTGTTTTGTATTTTTTTCCGTTCTGTTAGATAAATCTTATTTTGCAAAATTAAGTGTTTGTCGTGCGCTGTTCTGTCACTCTATATTTGCCACGTGACCATAAGACTAATACGTGTGAACACAGTGAATGAATAAATAAATGAAAGATGAATCCATCGATAACGTCTCTTGTTATTATATACGATACAATATTTTTACTTGTTTCGCATATTTATTTTATGTATTAAAACAAGAATAAAAATTAAGAAAAAACAATAAAGAGACTGTCTGATTTCGACGACTCGAAGAAATAAAAGGAATCGATTACATCCATATGCATACGTGCGCGCGCATACGCAACACACACGCACAAATATAAAATATAAGATAATCATGACCACACACACACACACATAAAACGAGTTACTTGTGATTATCAGGATCCGCCAAATGTTCGCTTAATTTAACGGCGGCGTTTTTTTTGCATTCCGCGTGACCGACGGTACATGCCCATTTCGTGGCCTCTAGCCTTAGTAACTTAGTGAGATCGTCATCATCAGGATTTTCTTCGTATCCCAAATGTTGAAGAACCCCATTAAAGTTTTGTACCATGTATAACTAGAAATCATGAGATAATATTGAATTTTATATTAGTTTGTTGGGGTACATGCGAAGTTACGTGATTCATATATACAATGTATGTATATATATATATATATATATATATATATATATATATATATTGTTAGTAATTGTTGCCTTAATTGTTAAAACATTCACTAGAATTCACAAGGATTATTGGTGAGCTTGCGCCTAAGTTTCCCTAACGTCCATTCGTATTAATGTTAATTAAAACGTTTTCTATGATTGTGCGATTATAAAACCGACCGCGACAGACTTTATGACAAAGCGGTGAATGTGTAAATGCAGAACTGGCCAAATTAAAGAGCCAAATATTTTTTTCATCTTTATAAAATCTGTTATTACATACCTTGAAACCTTTACTCTCTGGCAGTGAAAAGTACTTCTCATTCCGTTCTAATATTCGGAACATTGGACGCCATGCCACATAATCTCTCTCAAATGTGTAGTAAGCAATAAGATAATTGAATATGGAGCTTTCTAGTTGGTCTTCGAGCAAAAAAGCATATGCATCATCGATAATTTGAGCACGATTAAGAACGTGTATTTTCGTGTGATCTTGAGAGCCCAAGAAAGGTATGATTTTTTCGTAAATTCCGGTATCGTAATAGACACGACAGTATGCTGTAGAATTATCCATTAAATTTATTATTAGATCTTTTTGTTTGAAATTATCAAGGTATATTTTCAAATACCGACATTTTGATTAGTGTAATAAATAAATTTTATGTAATTTGCACCTTACAATTGTTACAAAAAAATGTACATTACCAATGTACTTCACCAATGAATTATCAATGTAATTCACCAATGTATCGAAGAATATTATAATTATATAAATTTTGAAGCTTCTTTTTGATAAAAAGATATATTAAGAAATGAATATATTGTAAAACTTTTGTGTTGATGAAGCAAATAAGATAGATATAAAAGGGCGTAAAATTTATTGATTTATACCAGTTTGTTGTAGATTGACGATAATCCAACCAAGAGTATTAATTGGTATTCTAAGAGTTTCGTCTGGCTCTAACCAAAAAATGGGCATAGTATTGGAAAAATTCAGACGGCTCTGGTCAGTGTAGGTTATGGGTATCCACCATTTATTATTGGTACCTTCAGTTGCGTGGAAACATTTTTGTGTTATTATTAGTTCACCTGCATTTTTGTAATTACTAGTGTGGTAATTCATCGTTACATTCAGCACAGGATAACGATTTTGGACTATCCACATATCCATCACTTCTTTTATTCTGATATTCATATAATATCGATATCTAGGGGGGTAAGAAGGTTCGTCTTCAGCACTTTGTATGGCCCTCCAGAAATCATCGGGAGTGACCGCCGAATATTGCCTAAATTTGAAATATGACATTGTCATTAGCTTATAACACATACGTCGTATGTATTTATTTACTATTACAAAATCAAACGTGAGCATTAATGTACAATTTAATTAATACATATGTAGAAACTAAGAATATGATTTAATACTAGCTTATCGTTAGTCAAATTATAATTAAGGAATAAAGTATGGTCTCTTCTAATCAAATAGCATTGGATATTGAACGCACAAGTTTATGTCTCTGATGTGACGTTTTATATTTTCCAACGTAAACGCAAGAAACATTATACTTATGATATTTAATGTTGCGATATGTAATAACTATAATAGACTACATTGTACATACATACTTACTTTGTAGCGAAATACTTGGTGATACCCTTTCGAAATACCTCGTCGCCCACTGCATGATGTAACATGCGCAATATAGCTGGAGCTACGATACACAGCATAAAATACTGATTAATAATACGTATAAAGTATATTTTATATACTTTTATACATAAAATAAGGCATATGTGAACGTATTGCGCAAAACGAGAATTTGTTGTTTATTCACTTTCTGTTCCACCTCTGTCTTCGTGCTATTCTACATTAAGCTAATCATGGACGATAGTTTCATTTTATTTACATAATTGTACCTTTTTCACGAACTTGATCAACAAAGAGTTGGTTATCCAAGGTATCGTCATTATAAAGATTCAATGTAACAGAACCCAATAAGCCATCATCTAGATGGAGAGCATGGTGCATGGCTCCAGTAACGAATAAGTCCATTGACCGCGAATCTTTAAATCCAATTTGCAACTATAACAGAAAAAAATCCTTTGATATGGCTGAATATAAAAATTCGAAGAAAAGTTCGCATTTATAGGGATACAAACCTACATGTACGCCACTTTTAATAACTTTGCTATTTTAAATTTTATTGTAATTTATTTATGTCAAATGTTAACCGTTTCACGTATATAATTTTTTTTTAGAAGATCATACTTTAATTATTTTTTAAGGTAATGTACATTACTGAATACAAAGATAAAATCAAGATATAAAAATTCTAGAAGTTAAATTTTTTTTGTTAAATATTTATTGTTATGGATGCGAAAAATAAAATACGTTTAAATTCTAATAAAACTATTACAATAATAATCATTGTATCGTCAAATATGAAAATTATGTTGAAACATAAGAGATTAAAAATAGTAAATTTTTAATATGAGCTTGGGAGGAGACAAGTACTGAGAACATAATATTCTCGAATTTTAATAGAAATTAGTATTAAATGTTTCGCTCTAGTTATTCGCGGAAAGAACAGCGTTACAATCTTTTTTATAATTCTAAATTAAAGAATTGCCATTAGTTATTTAGCTTTGTCTGATACATTTTATAAGAATATAGAAATATTTAATGGATGTTATTTTGATTTTAGAGACTGAAGTGCATTTCCAACTTTTCTATTTAACGAGCAATTCATTGCATTAGTAATATTAAACAACCTTGTCGAGGAAATACGCCTGGAAATACACAGCAAATCCCTCATTTAACCACATGTCAGTCCACCATAATGGGGTGATGAAATTGCCGAACCACTGATGTGCTATTTCATATGCTACTAACGACGCCACTTCTTTTCTCCAAAATGTGGGATCTCTGCTTTCATCGTAGACAACTTTTGATTCGCTAAAAGGCAAAACATAATATAATATTCAAAATGTGATTATGCCTAGTTTTTTTTCATCGTTAGCATGCAGTCTAATGTGTAATTATATATATATATATCATTGAAAGAAAGGGTGACATTCACATCAATTAAATACGTTAATTTGTTTTAAAACAGCCTAAAAATGGAAATATATAAATGAAATTTAAATATCCATAGAATACACATGCGTTTTTTATCGTTTTTAATTATGAAAATTTGAATGCTAGAAGTTATTCGTCAGTTCTAATAGCTTCATATTAATTTCTTTTATTCATGTACATATTAATAAATCTCTTTGGTTATCAATATTACAGGTAAATGATGATTCCCCAATTTCCCATCGAGGCGTTGGTATAATCTGGTATCATGACGTGATCTATTTTCGGTACCCCTTT
>NW_020211636.1:0-7495 GCF_003070985.1 Temnothorax curvispinosus | reverse complement strand
ATTATTTTATTACCTCTAAAAAAATTGTTCAAAAAATCGCTTATTTTTGTGCTTCTACTTAGTTTTCTCCCCTTAATACTATACGATGTGAAAAACATGTTAAGAATTGCGCATTACAAAATGTATTAAAAATATTTAACTGGTGGTCGCAACGCCAGAAAGAATTGCGATTTGTTTGAAATAAATTATATAAATGTTACAATATTTTATTTCCTTTTCCCACATTGTTTGTAGTATAATATAGATAGCTGTTTGAGCAGTTTGATAGTTGTTCAATAGCTGTTTGAAAGCTGTTCAACAGCTGTTTTAAAAATCTTTGAGCTGTTTGATAAATGTTCAAAAGATGTTTCAAAGATGTTTGAGTTGTTTGAAAGCTGTTTAATAGCTGTTCAAAGATGTTTGAGTTGTTTGAAAGCTGTTCAATAGCCGTTTTAAAGATGTTTGAGCTATGTGATGGTTGTTCAAAAACTGTTGATTGTATAACTGCAGCAGCTACACATCGGTGCTATTTGCAAAATTTGCAGTTTTGCACATGTTCGATGAAATAATCGTGAGACACGTTGCAATGTATCCTTGAAAAAGGTATCATTTTTGGTGCCGTTGACTTATAATGATTTAATGTGTACAACTGCAGCAGCCGTACATCGGCGCTATGCAAGATTTGCATTTTTGATTTGCATTTTAAATAAATTAAAATTAATAAATATCCAAAAAATAAAATACTACAATGAGAGAGAGAGAGAGAAAGAGAGAGAAAGAGAGAAAGAGAGAGAGAGAGAGAGAGAGAGAAAAAACGCGAACGAGAAGACGTGCGCGAGGGAGAGATAACGCGAACGGGGGACATATCGCAATAAAAGCGAGAGAAAACATTAACAAGGGCAAACGGGAGCGAGAAAGAGGCCGCGAGCGCGCCGTGTGACGTCACGCGAACTCCCCTTCACCGCGGACCGACGCGGCCGTTGCAAGCGGACCCGAAAACGCGGACCGTCAACGCGGTTTCCCTTTACCCCTCGCGCACCCCACGTCGTAGAACGTGGATCCCGCCTCTCCCCACGGACCTCTCGCGGACCGTATCCCCCTCTCCCCGCGGACCCCTTTACGCGGATCATACGCAATACCCTCCCTCCCCGCGGACCCCTCGCGGACTGTACCTTCCCCTCTTCCCGCGGACTACTCTACGCGGATCTCTACTACTCTCTTCTTTCGGAGCTCCCGGGGTAGAAACGGCCCTCTATTCCTACTCACATTTATCCACTTATTTACTTAAATTAATTTTGTCCTACCGATCCTAATCTATTTGTCATCGGACAAATCTGAGCTTAGAAAACTTCCAACAATTGCAAAATGAACGTTCTGTTGAACGTGGCTATTGAAAGAATGTTTATATGTTTGTTTTATTTTGAAGAACTTCTTGAACTGGTGCATATCAGTAGGGGAGATCGGGGCTCGTTGGCACAGTTTTTACAATTTCGGCATTTGATTTTTTTGTAACGATGCGCCCTTTACAACAAGGCATCGTCCCCGGCTACCACCCGCCGGGAGCCGCCCGACCGATTCTCCGTCGGGCGAAGACAGGGCGCGGTGCGCCCACATTTTTTTAAACGCTTAAAACGCACCGTGTGCGCGGGCAATCCGCCGCACCGGTGCCTTCCCGCACGACGCCGACGAGCGCCGAAGCGAGCCGATCCCCGAAGCGAGCACGCGGGATCGCACCGCTCCCACCACCGCACCGTCGCCTGACGATCGGCCTCCCTCCTGCCAAGCTCACCGCGCCGAGCGGTATAAAAAGCCGGCGCGCTCGACGAAGAGGCACTTCGTCTTCACCACGGCTCTCCGCTATTCCTGACGAAGCTACCTTCCGAATCCTAGGGCAACACGTACAACGAGGTCCAGAGTTCTGGTTCTCGACTGAGGGTTCTCAGAGTGTTCCCGAGCTCCCTGATACTTGCCCCGACGACTACGGTACCGTGGGGTCGAGCGTGCTCGGCCTCGCCGCGAGAGTTCTTACAACCGTGATCCCGGGATTCCGCCATCCTCCGATGCAATATACCGCGCTATCTTACACGTGCATCATATACAGCGTTCTGATAGCTGTAGCCGCGTTCCGTATGTAATATACCGCGCTCCGTACGTAGTAACCCGCGTTCCGTATGTAAGCTACCGCGTTTCGTTATCATCTTATATCTTACTGTATGTATTAATCTGTAGCCGCGTTCCGCATGTAATATACCGCGTTCCGTTATCGTCTATCTGTAGCCGCATTCCGTATGTAATATATCGCGTTCCGTATCGTCTTATACCTTTATACCGCGACGGACTCCGTTCTGTCAAATACCGCGCTGCGTTATTCCCGCCTCTGCGTACCGCATCTCGAGGCAAGGACCCGAGTCCCGATAGTTTGTATACCGCGTCGCGTTGCACCGGCATTACCGGCCACTGTATTCTACCGCGTCCAGTTTGTATGTAATACCGAATCCCGAGTATTGTATATTATAGTTTATTATAGTTTTGAATAAAGCGGATGTTACTGTCACATGGCAAATTGATTACTGTCTCTGGGCCTGTCATCGAACTCCCGATCCTGTAAACCAGTCCGCGTTCGATAAAGTCAGGCCGTTACATTTTAAACAATTAATTATCATGATTAAACAGTACTAATATGATAGAGAGAACCTTTATCTACATTTTCATACCAGAAACGATCCTTTATACTGTATAGTTTCTTTGTAATAAGTGAAATACGAACACGCTGCATTGTAGCCAGCTTGCTCCGATAGTAGGGTAAGTTGGCTATACGACAATAGTCCATGTTAAATGAAAACGTAATAGAGATACATAATGCGGAGCAGATGTACTTCTTGATAAAGATTGTATATCTTTTAAAGTTATCTTGTAATGATCGAATAGCAAAATGCTGTTGCAGAAAATTGTAAACTATTTTAGATGTAGCTTTCTTCGATATAAAAATAATAAATACATATATATATATATATATATATATGTGTGTGTGTGTGTGTATACATAGACACATATACTAGTATCGAGAATCAACTCAAGTTCCTTGCAGAACCTAGAGAACTAGCAGCGACCGGTAGAGACTGCCGTGTGCTTGTTAGAACTCTTCGCTCCGCTCCGCGCGTAGCCTATAGTAGCTCTTGTTGCAAATATCTCAAATAATATGAGATATTTCAAAAAATTCATAAGAACATTTTTTGTAGATATTTGTCTGTTCTACAACTTTGATTTCTACAAAAATTTTAAAATTCATCGTATTTGTGGAGAAAAACGAATTTGTTTATCAATTGTTAATAAAAAACATACTTAGGGATAGCGGAAAATGGCGGAATTTAAATATGTTGTTCAGTATATTTTTCTGAACACAATGACGTAATAAAACCTTGTGTTGCAATTTTTTCTAGGTACCCCCCCTTTTTTTCCGTATTTTGATTGGACTACAGTGACTCATATAAAAGTTAATGTGAACGCAACGACGCGGTATCGCAATGGGCTAATTACAAACAATATCGGATATGCACGCGTACAATGGTATCGCAATCGGTTAACGTTTCTCAAAGCAACGTGGTGTTCGCATCAACTGCGCTGACTGTGATGCTTCGTACACGGGACAGACGGGTAAACCATTGGGAACCCGTATCAGGGAACACAAGCGAGTAAATCCGGGGGGACATTCTGTAGTGCAGATGCATTGTATGGATAATAACCATAAGTTTGATTTCGGGAGTGCCGTAATCCTTGACAAAGAATTTCACATTAAACGCTTGGTTTCTGAAATGTTGCACATCGGTCTGCAGCACAACGGGGTCAATTTACAAACAAACACCAATTTTCTAGGCGAATCATACCTTCCGCTAATAAATAAAATAAAGCGTCGCTCTAATGTTTAAGTAAATCCGCCGAATTCTCTTGTTGCGACCGTGTGCTCGGCAATGTATATTTGTTTATAATTTGTTATACGTTCGCATGCTCTTGAGATCACGGCGTGCGCTTTGACCTCACATTCGGGGCTCAGACGAACACACATCGTTCTCCACACAGCGAATATATCAAAGACGTCTGAATGCGGTTCGTGTAGCACGCAGTAAGTTACGCATATTTTCCATCTTTTTTAATGGCCCTAATGGTTACTGCATTCGGTAGTTCTGCCGGGCCACAGTTTGCTGCTTTCGTCTCTCTCTCTTTGATTCAATGTCAATGCTACGTGGGTGCTTACCGGACATACGCGCCGTAACATATACTTGAAGAGAAATCTGAACGCGCACCTGGCGTCCTCAAAATGCTAATCATAACATCTGCGCTTGCGTTTCGCATTAACCGATTGCGATACCATTGTACGCGTGCATATCCGCTATTGTAATCAGCCAATTGCGATACCGCGTCGTTGCGTTCACATTAACTTTTATATGAGTCATTGAAGAGGGCCCGATTTAGGGCCGAAACGTTTGATTGATTTTAATGTTTTAATGTTTTGACTGCAAATATAATTTTTCCGCATATTCGATCCTGCGTCGGCTCTCATAGCCAATTATTTCTTAACTTGTTTTACTCAGAGCCTACCATGTACATTTGTTTAAAAAAAATAAAAGTGTATTACAAAAAACTATAAAATATAATTGCCAGAATCTATTAAATTCTACATGAATTTAAGAAGTACTACAAAATCCTACATGAAAATGCTAGAATTGGAACACTTTTGTAAATTTTTGTATTTTTTTAGTGCATCTTGATCTATAAATTTTTCGATAAAACTACGCTAAACTACAACAAATACTGATATTCTACACATTTCTATATCTATTTGAGTACAGTAGACTATAAGGAAATACTAGAATTAAAACACTCTCTAATGAGGAAATTCACCCGACATAAAAAAAATTATATTTATTTTTAAACTTTATTACTTTTTTTAACTAAATTTGTTTCTTAAGATGCAACCTATGATTATAAATATTTTCTCGTACTTGAAAAATACACTTACCTTGATGGGATTCGAACTAGAGACCTCGGGACCTCTGGATCGTGAGCCAACCGTCTTACGTGGTAGACTACTTCTTAATTTGATGTAAGTGTTATATATAGTCTTCTTCTTCTTCTCTAGCCTGTGTTCATCCACTTCTGGACATAGGCCTCTTCCATTTCCTTCCATGTCTTTCTCTCCTGTGCTGTCTGCATCCACCTCTTTCCTGCGTGGCGTTGGATGTCATCTTGCCATCTCGTTTGTGGTCGGCCAATGCTTCTTTTGGACTCTCTTGGTCTCCATTGCATCAGGACCTTAGTCCATTTGGTGTTGCTTCTCGCAACATGTCCCGCCCATTGCCACTTTTGTCTACTTGCTCGTTCAACCACGTCGGCAACTCCTGTTTTTTTCTTTATCTCTTCGTTTCGGATTTTATCCCTCAGGCTGATTTTCAGCATTGCTCCATTGCCCTCTGACAGATTCTTAGTCGGTTTGCGCTGTTTGCTGTGAGAGTGATTGTTTCGAGTCCATATGTCGCAACTGGTAATATGCACGTATCATACATTTTCCGTTTGAGGTTGTTTGGGATTTTTGGTTTTCGGAGGATGTAGCTTAGTCTGCCGAACGCTGTCCACGCCAAGCCGATTCTTCTAGTGATCTCAGCTGTCTGGTTATTTTTTCCTAGCTTGATCTTGTGCCCTAGATACACGTATTCTTCTACCATCCCGAAAGTGTGGTTATCGATGCTGACTAGTATATTGGTGGGGCTCATGATTTTCGTCTTCTGGAGGTTCATTCTCAGGCCAACTGCTTGGGAAGCTTCCCTGAGTTCTTGTATCATTGTTGCGAGCTCGTTTGCATCGCTGCTGAATATGATAATGTCATCCGCGAAACGGAGATGGTTTAAACGTTTTCCATCAATATTGATACCTTTTTGATCCCATGTTAGCCTCCCAAATACATCTTCCAGCGGCAAGGTAAAAAGTTTTGGTGAAATCGTATTGCCCTGTCTCACACCCCTCTTGATAGGGATTCTACCTAACTCTTCTAGTCCAATTCTCTTCCATTTTAACGTGCAGGGTGGCATGCTCGTATATGAATTTGATCAAGTTGAAATATCTAGAGTCAGCTCGTGCTTTATCCAATGCTTCGAGCACTGCCCATGTCTCAACTGAGTCGAAGGCCTTATGGTAGTCTATAAAGACCATATGCAGTGGGATATTGTACTCGGTGCATTTTTCTATAAGTGTGCGTACTGTTTGTATATGGTCATTTGTGCTGTACCCCCTTCTGAATCCTGCCTGTTCTATGGGTTAGTAGAAATCGAGCTTCTGGCTTAAACGATTTGTTATTATTTTGGATAACAGCTTATAAAGGATTGAGAGTAGACTAATGGGTCTGTAATTTTCTGTTCAGTAGTACCAGGAGTGCTTTTTCTAATTCTTCCCCTCCAACCTTGAGCATCTCGACTGTTATCCGGTCTTCCCTGGTGCTCTGTTGTTTTTTAGTTGTTTCAATGCTGCTTCTAGTGACTTGTTAATGTTTGGTAAATCTTTGGATCCTACGTTCAGAATTGTTTGTTTCGGTCGTCCTTGCTGGTTCGGATTTGGAGCTGATTGGCTGTAAAGTTTTCGGTAGAAGTCTTCAATGATCGCTGCGATTCCTCTCTGTTACTACCTCTCCTAGATTGTTCTTCATCTTATGGATTACTACTTTCCCTTTTGACATTTTGGAGCGCAGAACTCTCATGTTCATATTGTTTTTAATGGCTTCTTTGATTGCTCGCGTGTTGTACGCTCTTTTGTCTTTTCTAATCGCTTTTCTTACGGCCTTGTTTAGGTCTTTATATCCCGGTGAATCCCTCCTCGTTTTTCTTCTTTCTCTGATTTGCCTTTCAGTGTCTGGACTAAGTTTCAAGTTCCCACGCTTCTGAAGTGAGCACACTTTTCTCACGGCACTTCGGATGTTGTTTGTGATTTGTGTTGACAGCGCATTTAGTTCTAGTTCTTGTAGCTTTTCGGTTGGTTTTAGTTTCTGTTCGAGCGTAGTCTTATATTCTTCTTCCTTCCCTCTCAGCTCTGCTAATGTTGGCCTGACCTTTTTATTCATGAGACGTTTCCTCTCGAGCCGAGTATTCACTAGGACTTTTGCTCTCACCAACCTGTGGTCGCTGCCCGTGTTGAAACGATTTAGGGTTGACACATCTGCACAAATGCGCTTGTCAGTGGCTAGCACATAGTCTATTTCGTTTTTGATAGTGTTATCCGGACTTCTCCATGTCCACTTTCTTCTGGGATGCTTTTTAAAGAAGGTGTTTAAGCAGTATATTTTCTCTTTGCTCAGGAAGTCCATCATCACTTGTCCCCTTGGGTTTCTCGTGCCCAGACCGAAGGCACCGATGTACGGTGGGTCCGCCTGTGTCATCGCTCCAATTTTAGCATTAAAGTCATCAGTTATAATGGTAAACTTGGTTTTTTCCGCACTTTTTGCTGCTGTCAGGTCTTCATAGAACTGCTCAAT
>NW_020211635.1:0-1792 GCF_003070985.1 Temnothorax curvispinosus | reverse complement strand
GTTCCCTAATCTGAATCTCGCCACCCTTCCCCATCTACTTTCTCCCCGTCCCTTCTTCAAATATCCCGGGATTCCCTCTCCCTTTGTCCACTTATACCACTTATTATACTCTGATATCTCGATCCTCTCCCATCTCTCTTTTCTCTGCGTCTCCCTATCCTCTTCAAACAATTTAAGAAACCATTCGTCTCCATCTCCTCTTAACTTTTCCACCTCTTTTAACCTTACACCTCTGTCTTCGAAGAACTTTCCTCTCTCTCTTTCCCAATCTGAGCCAGCTTTCCCTTCCATCTCTCTTTCCTTCAACTCTTCCCAGGCAGACCTCGCCAGTTCACTTCCTCCACCCTCCTCTAACTTTTTCTCAAATCTCCATGCCCTCATTCCTGCTCTCCCTCTTAATTTCTCCCTTTGCAACTCCTCCCTCACTAGATACCACGGTGTTCTCACGTCCGCTCCCAATACCCATCTAATGTACCTTTCTTCCATTCTTTCTATTCCTTCCCTTTCTCTCCATCCCCATATTTCCGCTCCATAACTCAACACCGTCCACACCAGTCTATCGAACAGCCACAGTCTTTTTCCCCAGTCTTTCCCGAATCTCCTCTTCCCTATCCCCCAGACTTTTCCCATCACTGCGGCCGCCTTTTTGATCCTTTCCCTTATTTGGGCTTCCTGCCCTCCATTTCTTTGAAACACGTATCCTAAATACCGAAATTCCCTCATCTCTTCTAACTCTTTTCCTTCCCATCTCCACTTTCTCTTACTGTCCCTCCCTCCTCCTTTCCTAAACCTCATTATTTTTGTTTTCCCCACGTTCAATTCCAATCTCTTCCTGCCCAGGTACCCCTCTAGTCTTTCTATCAGACTCCTCATTTGGTCCTCGTCCTCTGCGATTAGCACTATATCATCCGCGTAGGCCAGAGTATACACCCTCTTGCCTCCTAGCATTATCCCTCTCCATTTAACTCTACCCATTTCCTCTTCCAGGTCCGCTAGCAACACATTGAACAGAATCGGGCTCAAAGGGCATCTTTGTCTTACTCCCCTCCCCGTCCAAAATACTTCTCCCAATTCGTTTCCTCCTCTTACCCTACTCTTCGTCTTTCTTAACATCTCTTCCGTCCTTCTCACCAGTCCTTCCCTTATTCCCCTTTCTCTCATAGCTTTTATTAGTATTCCTCTATCCACCGAATCGAACGCCGCCTTAAGGTCCACAAAACATGCTATCAGTTTTCCCCCTTTCTTCTCTAACCTTCTGTTCACCATATAGTTCAACACGTAAATGTTGTCTATCGTTTCCATTCCCCTTCTAAAACCTGTCTGGTTGTGCGGTACCATTCTCTTTCCCTCTATCTCCTCCCTTAACCTCTCCGCCAGAATAGCCGTGTACACCTTATACAAAGAAGGCATTATTGTCACCCCTCTATATTCCTCTGCCCTCTTTCCTTCCCCTTTCTTTAGGATTGGCGCAATTATACCTTCCTTCCAAATTTCCGGCCATCCTCCCCCCTTCCATATCTTATTGATAAATTTCCATGCCCAAACCTCCAAATCCTTCCCCCCTCGCTTCCAGGCCTCTCCTGGAATCTCATCCTTTCCCATTGCCTTTCCGTCCTTTAGCTTCTTTATAACTCTCCTCATTTCCTCTAGACTTATCTCCTCTTCCTCCTCTCCTTCCTTTTCTTCCCTCTCTCCTTCCTTCCCCATCCTCACCCTCCCCTCTACTCCTCCTAATAGCTTCATAAAGTGCTCTTTCCATTCTTCCTCTTCTATTCCTTCCTCTATTCCCCTC
>NW_020211634.1:0-3512 GCF_003070985.1 Temnothorax curvispinosus | reverse complement strand
TGACTTCCGCAAATTTGAAGATATCGATCTATTTCTAATTTTATTATATTTCTCAGTCTTTTCTACCCCTATTTCATATATAATTTTTTAAGATTTGGTCGATTAGACCCAGCTTTATACGCGATCAAAGATCCATAACTTTGATTGTATATAAAGCTAAGTCTAATCAACCGAATTTAAAAGAATTATATATGAAATAGGGGTAGAAAAGACTGAAAAATATAATAAAATTAAAAATAGATAGATATTTCCAAATTTGCGGAAGTTAATAGGTTCAGAGTGTTCTAAAATGTCGCATCTCGAAAATATATCAAATAAGATATAGGCCTAGTTTACACCGATCACTTGATACGCGTATTAAATAGTAAATAACTAGTAAATAAGTCTGATTATTGGCTGATTAGTTCAAATATACTATTTGATACGCGTATCAAGAGATCGGTGTAAACTAGGCCATAGGTACAGAATAAATGACGTGAGATCCGAAAAAAAGAAACTTCCCGCACGATTGATATTATAATTAGTCAATAACCGCATTGTTATAATTAAATAATTAAATGATATTGTATATGCAAATTTTTATTTTACGATATTTTGATATAACGTATAGTTATTTATTATTGCAAAACTGAATAATTGTACTATATCATCAGTTCTGAAATAATTTAAATTTTCAGTATCTCGACAGAATATTTTGAATCTCACGTCATATAACTTGACTTTATCTAGCATAAAGCCAATTTTTCAATTAAAAATAGATGGATAGACTACAAAAAATTAGGGTAAAATCGATGCTTTGTTAAAATAAATTTTAGTAATAAATAACAACTTTATCACGTTTTCTATCTAATAAATTCTAAATATATCTATATATTGCTTTCTTGCATCGATTTATAAATATTTAATCTTGGTTAAATATATGGAAATGAATAAATGGGTAAGTATAAATAAAACACATCCTAACTCATAATTTTTCCCTATCTACAAATACTATTTCCTATAACATCTAACTCTGACACAATATTTTACTTATTATCTCTTTTGTTTAAGAAAAAAAAATATATTTATAATGCTACAAAAATAATTTTTCAAAGAAATCTAAAAAAATTTTATTTAAAAAATCATTACTTTAATTATTAAAGAATTATTTTACTTTTTGTTTCTCTTGTGTTTCTAAAATATTTATTATTTACTCTAGTTTTAAATAGAATTGATCTATGTAATAAAAATTCAAAAATTTAATTTATGTACTTAAAAACTTCATTCAAAAGTAATTTATATAAAACGCGGCAGTTCGTTAACATAATTTAATAAGTTCTTCACGAGCTTGGTGCGTGCGAAGTGTGCGAGTATTTCCTCAAGCACAATCGCACAATAAATCAATAACAATCAGCAAATACAACAATATACAAATGATACCAAAATTAAATATTTCCCATAATCAATTTTAGCCCATCCATTTTAAGGCAATGGATCTACGAAATGTAATATTTTCATACTACAAATTATTGTAAATCGGCATGTACCGAGATATATTATTGCTCTATATTTAATTATATATTCGTAGATTCGTTACCTCAATAAAAAAATTATTTATTGACTCACCGATTCGATGCGCAACGGGCGGAGTTATGCAGCCACGTAGCTACGGTGATACTGTAACATACAAACATAAGATTTAAATTTAAAAAGCGCTCAAAATTATTAACATTTGAAAAGTTGATTCTTACGCGTCTCTAATTCGTCTTTCAATAAAATATTTAGCAATACAATTTATCTGTTTATCGAAGATCTTTACAAGCATAGAATTTTAGATAACTTCTCTTTCTTCTCTCTCTCTCTCTCTCTCTCAATTACTTTTAACTTATCGAAATTAAAATTAAACACTTCGAATAAATAGAAACAAATTATCAATTTTATATGTATAGCTAAGAGATGATACTTACCCCAAGGTTGCTCCGCCGGTGCCCGATGTCTCTCTCAGACCTCCTCCTCCTCTCAGGACGTCAGGCTTCCTCCTCTCACCGCACAGGACACTCGCGAGAAACACTCGCGGATAATAAACTACAATCGCGCGCGGACTAATTTCATTAAAAGTTTTTCTCGCGCGATACTGTACGGCACTCCCGTTTAAAAAAGTTCTCTAGTCCGATTACTTGAACGGCACTCCCGAAGCAAACGCGACGAACCGGCTGCGGTTCGTTTATTCAATTAAATCGGCGGACGCGAGGGTACGTTAGCTTCCCCGTCTTTGGATTCTTATCCAAGCAGAACAAGAGTTTTGCTTGGGTAAAATCCTCGTACTGAGTACTGAGCCTTCCCACCTCGCCAAGGTCGTACCCGTGGGAAGGAAGTATATCTTTACTCTGTAATACAAAAGCAGCTAGGTAACAATTTTTCGTGCAAATTTGAAGGAGTCGGGCGCGATACTACGCAAGTCGAGCAGATGGTTAACAAAGGCACGCAGTTGATTGAAATTAAATATCACACTCACAGCACGTACGGTATCAAATTCGTAAATCTCGCGAAAGTATAACCGCATTATTAATATGCACGACGAAGAATCGTGACTGCCGGCCGCTAATTTACGCGACGCGAGATGTACACGGAGATTACGAAGCATTCACGAGACGAGCGCGATGTATCACGGCGTTCCGTTACTCGAATCACTCGATACGACACTGTCACTCAGCCCTCTTTTTCCCTACGGAGAGAATCGGAGATAAATCACATGACACGACAATTCCGGCACACAGCGTTCGAAGCACGACGCGAGATAAATGAATGCGCACATTCGCGATTCGCGAGTCCAGACATGGCGGGACGAGCGACTATCACCCGCGAATGTCACAGCGAAACTGCACATCGTTCACAATTGCCGTTCACATACCTTCGCCTCGACGTCTCGAGTAAGCGATTCGCGCGACACGTTATTCATTATTTCCGACAGACACCTCTTATACACTCGTAAATTGTTGAACACACACGGCGCGTACTCGCGTAGCAATTATTCCCGCGGCCCGCGAAACGAGGAAGCAGGGATGCCAATCACTGAAACGAGTGCGTTCCGAAATCAGCACGAAGCACGGTGACAAGCTCGCTCCCGGAGCAAAATCACTTCCTACCCGTGCGAAATTCCTCGGGAGAATGATAGCTGAGTCACTCACGCAGGTAACAGTACTTCGAGCGTCGACGGCAGCAACTGGCAAGTCCGCTCATCGTCAGAATCAACGCCGAAAACACGCCGATTATCGAGACACGCAATTTTAGTTCAACCGTCGCGCGGCTAGTGCGGACTACTGCGGACGCACTGGTGGCACGGTGCCTAGTACGCCGCCGCCGCGCCGTATCGATCCGCCGCGTCGGCGGCGCGGAGCGGCGGGACGTGATTGGCCAGATCCGGGGGCTCGACTTACGAGCCAATTGCGTTCGAGGTGTCGCCCGACTGTGCGGCGGCAACAGCGCGCACAAGAGAATTGCAATTATAAATATAAAATTATAAATGTCAAATA
>NW_020211633.1:0-8408 GCF_003070985.1 Temnothorax curvispinosus | reverse complement strand
TAAAGAGCACAAAAAGCCATAAACCTTTTGTACCAAACTTTTTTTCATACGCCTTATATTTTCGAAGATATTCGCTAAAAACTATAAAATCCGTTATTTTTTAGGGGTTGTTTCAACCCCTAAACGTCGAGATAAGCAGCAAAAAAAATACGAGTCTACTATTTTTTGATGTTCAACAACATATCCAAAGTGCATCCAAATCGGGTAGGGATACTTCCGACCGTTCCCTTGTGAGTATACCTTCGCTTCGTTACCCAGCCTTCGTAGAAGCAAAATATGTCATGCGTGTAACTATTCGAACGAAAGAAACTTTGTAACTATAAGTATTAACGTGGATGTGCTACTGCGTAAAGAACTCCAATATTTCCAAGACGCTATTAACGACGCAATTCTACTAAAACAAACTTGCGCGAAATGCAATAATTCATGCCACGTAATAGAAAAATATGGTCCACAAATTATTATCGATACAAGCATATTAACCGACGTCAACTAAAAAATATATATATATCTTTATACATATACTAGCTGGTTACCCGGGCTTCGCCCGGGAGTCGTTTTTCTTGAAACGACTTCGTTTGTGTTTCAATATCCTTATTGTGGACAAACATAAGGAGTGTGTCGAGTGGTTGATTTAAAGACAGTAGTTTAACTTTTCTGCATGAATAACACATTCTAGGTGCTTAAGTTTTAAACTTTTTTACTTGACAATGATCACATATTGCATCCATTTTCTCAATTATTACACTCGGATGAAATTGATATTTGTAATTTGAATTATAACTGCCTCTAATTTGAAATCGGACCGCATAAATGTTTTCGTGGATTAAACATGTAACCGGTCTTTTTCTACTCGAGTTTCACACTATTGAGTCATTTCCGCTTTTCCGATATTTCACTTAACAATCAGCGACATCATCCCTTGGTTTACCCAAGCGTTTTTTCGGGAATTTTGAGATTGGTCGCTCGCGATGTACACAGAACCTCGATTTTTCAATTAAAAAACCAAGGAATAAAATTGGTAATCGGTAAGTGAAATATCGAAGTAATATCTTTTGGTAAATCTGAAGAATAGTGGCCTCCTCACCGATTTCGTTCAACTTGGGCTTAATCGACGCGTTTTTGCACGAAACGACCGAATCTGGCAGAAAAAAGTGTCGCTCTGCCCCGCGAAGCGAGATATTAACGGTTAAAGTTGACAGGAATCAGGTTATGATTCCTGTCATACCGACGAGATGCAGCGACTACGACCATGCCCTGCGGCCACACGCGCATGCTCAGTGGTCGCACGCGCATGTAAAACTGCGCCAATTTTAAATAAATCAATCGTGCAGAATAACCAAGCATCTCGATTCAAGCAGTTAGGTCTCACGCTGGGAGTTTCATTAGTTTAATTATGCGTGAGAAGCACACACACACACACACACACACACACACACACACACGGGTGGGTGCAAGGGGGGCTTTCGGCCCCTCTTTTCCCGCACCCACCCCGTCGGTAGGCAGCGTGGACCTCGCTTTACAACATAAAGTACATGCTAAGTTGTAAAGCGAAATTATAAAGCACATGCATGGAGGGGTGCAAGGGGACTTACATGCGTGAGCGCACGTGAACAGAAAGGCTTTTCTCCCCTGCACCCTTCCCCATGCATGTACTTTATAATTTCGTTTTACAACTTAGCATGTACTTTATGTACCCCCCCTCGCACCCCCCCGTGTGTGTGTGTGTGTGTGTGTGTGTGTGTGCTTTCCACGCATAATTAAACTAATGAAACTCCCAGCGTGAGATCTAACTGCTTGAATCGAGATGCTTGGTTATTCTGCACGATTAATTCATTTAAAATTGGCGCAGTTTTACATGCGCGTGCAGCCACTGAGCATGCGCATGTGGCCACAGGGCATGTTCGTAGTCGCCAGTAGTCGCTACAGCTCGTCGGTATGACAGGAATCATAACCTGATTCCTGTCAACTTTAACGTTTAATATTTCGCGTCGCGGGGCAGAGCGACACTTTTTTTTGCCAGATTCGGTTGTTTCGTGCAAAAACGCGTCAATTATGCCCAAGTTGAACGAAATCTGTGAGAAGGCCACTATTCTTCAGATTTACCAAAACTATACACCCTATAGCACTCCCCGGGAAATTTTACCCCTACTTCATATACAATACTTTCAAAATCGCTCCAATAGTTTCTAAGATTACCCCGAACAACACTACAAACTCTTCCCCTTTATATAATAGTTTCCCGAAAAATTGAAGAAATTAGAAAATCCGGTTTCCAGAAGATCGGTAACGAAAAACTATACACCCTATATCACTCCCCGGAAAATTCTACGTCTGTTTCATATATAATTCTTTGAGATTCCGTCAATTATTTTCCGAAAAATTGAAGAAATTAGAAAAACCGGTTTCCAGAAGATCGGTAACGAAAAACTATACACCCTATAGCACTCCCGGGGAAATTCTACTTCTACTTCATATACAACACTTTCAAAATCGGTCCAATAGTTTCTAAGATTACCCCGAACAACAGTACAAACTTTTCCCCTTTATATAATAGTAGAGATAGAGATTATATAAACCCTACTTCATATACAATACTTTCAAAATCGCTCCAATAGTTTCTAAGATTACCCCGAACAACACTACAAACTTTTCCCCTTTATATAATAGTAGAGATATAAAAACACAAAAAAAAACTAAAAAGAAAGAAAAACACAAAAAAACAAGGAACCATCATCTCGTTACGTCCACGTCGTTGGTTCTGGGTTACGTTGAGAACGAGATAACTGTAGATTTAATTTTCATAATTAGGCGGCTAAAATACAAAAATTAAAAAGCAGCATTTAACACTTAATTAACCGATAATAGTCAACCATACAACGTCTTATACCAGTTCCAGTACGTACTCTCTTTATGGGCGATATTAATTTATTAAAAAATCATAAAATACTGATAGTGCCGGAAATTCTTAAAAAAATGCACAAATATATTGAAAACTATACTAGAACTATTTTAAAAAAGCCAGAACTTCGAGATTTTCTACAGCGTCTCACCCATAAACCCGTAAATGCGTCTTTCTCGGGCGATATGAATTATTTAAAAAATGAATAAATAATGCTTATCGCCAGAACTCTTTAAAAAACGTTAGAACACGTTTGGAACTACACAAAAATTATAATAGAACTCACAGAACTGTCGAAATACGGCCAGTGTTTCACCCTATTCTCGATAAATTCCTGATTTTCAAGCATTATTAATTTATTTAAAAATTATACAACATTGCCAATGCCCAGAATTTTTTAGAAATTGCTTCAGTATGTTCAGAACTACTCGAAAAATATTTTACATAAACCGGAACTCCGAGATTTCAACTGTCGTTTCAATTCGGTATACAAGTTACATTTTTATTTTTTTTTAGTACCTTATAATTAATTTTTTCGCTTTTATATGGCAGAACTCTTTATAGAACTGTTATAGAACTATAGATCTCGCAAAATCTGATAAGATACTGTTTGGGGGGGTATGAAACAGTCCCCGGATTCGCGAAAGTTCTATAAAGTTAGGTTCAAAGGACCGAGGGGTAGTCTCCTCGCGATGTTCTATCGAGAAAACGAATGAAGCAAAACAATGAAAATGCAAGTGACTCACCGTTTCGTTGCCCGTCGGCCTCCTGAGGTGGTGTTCTTTCCGTGGATCTCGGTCTTCCGGTGACTGGCGAGTCCTTGTGGCGTGCAATGAGCGTGCAAACAAGTAAGAGCAATGCAGGCAGGCAAGGGTTGAGGCAGGCAAGCAGGCAATTGATAGCACTTTTTGACGATCTCTGAATGAGATCGGGCCGTTTGAGCGGCACCCAAATGGTGATACGCTAACACGACGATTTCCAATGGCAAAGTGAGTGTGTGTTGACTCGACTGTGTCCAATTGCGAAGTGAGTGTGTGCTGACTCGACTTTGTCCCAAATGAGAAGTGAATGTATATTGACTCGACTTCGTCAAAATGAGAAGTGTCCGAACTTGACCACATCCGAATGATGAGTGTGTTCTCCGGCACTCTCCGGCTCGCGCACCTACAAAGTACGATGCGAGCGAGTACCAAATTCATCCCAATAATTAAGGATGCCACCCGCGGGCGAGCAGCACGAGTCGGGTGAGTCGCGCGAATATTGACAAAACTAATGATCGCGATCCGCCAACGTTCCGCGCGAGTCGTTAAACACGAAATCGAAGTTACCGACGGTTCTTAATAAATATACACACTATTAATACAATAATCGACTTATCAAACTACTATGTACAAGTGAGCGCCAAACAGATACAGTGGTGGAACTTGTGTTGGACAAAGTGAGACGCTGCGTGAACCTAGCGTCTCAGTTTGTACTGACGCGTTTTTTGGCTTTAATGGTCAGAATTATTTGTTTAAACTATCAGGAACTCTAGAACTATTGAGAAGGAAGTCAGAACTCTCAATAATTTGAGTTTCCGCAAAATGAGACGCTAGTTCACACACACACCTGTTATTGGTCGCTTGAGTTAAGGATAGGCGCCGTGGCGCTATGCGCAAGAAGAGGCGCACTGATTGGTGGGTTAGCGAGGAGACGCTACCGATAAGCCGATACCGGCAGTGACCGGCACGGCAGTCTTTGCCCGCAATGCCCGCTCGTGTTGCATGGCTCGTGTGTCGTTAATCGCTCGTGTTGTGTATATGTAGTGCCATAACTACGAGACTTCGGGTCCATCTGATCACTACAGTTGGAATATTTCCGTCTTTAAAAAGGAAGACATTAACCTGCTGGTTTTCTCCCAAAGATATGTACACCACATATTTTTCAAAAGATTTAATGGCCAGTTTACAATGAGTCGTTAGTCATTAGTCAAAAGTCGGAAAAGAGTCGAAAAAAGTCATAAGCGTATCGAAAGGCGATCAGAAGTCTGTAATCGGCGTTCGTAAGCGATTGGTCATCTCTGACCTCTTTTAGTATTAGTACGAATACACTAAAATAGCGTAAAATAGTAGTTCATTTGTCGTGCAAAAATCTCCCATCATGGCAGCGTTCGGGGAGCGCGCTATTAGCGCTATTGCATCATTCAATCTTTATCGCTCATCAGGTGTAAAACAAGGATAGAATAAGCAAATAGCGCTAATAGCGCGTTCTCCGAATCCAAGTCATATCAAATATAATTCTAACTTAATGCTGAAAAAACTCGATTAAAAACCATTAAAAAATCCTATTCGGTCGAATAAGATTAAATTGTGTTTTTGAATCTGCGTTTTCCATTAAAATATAATTACTCTCAAATCGATTGTACTTTATTGAACTAGAACTTATGCCAATATTAGTATAAATAAGTTTCTATGGTTTTGAATTAAATTCGATAGAAATATTCACATTTTGTCTTATATGTTTTAATATGTCTATATTGGTCCGATTACATATGGCATAAGTTCTAGTTCAACAAAGGTAACAAGGACGAAAGTAATCAAGTTGTTACTTTCCTCCCGCCAAACAGGGACAAAAGTGGTCACTTTCCTCCCTAGGGCGGAAAGTGATCACTTTCGTCCCGCTAAACAGGGACGAAAATGGTCACTTTCCTCCCTGTTTAGCGGGCGGAAAGTAAAGTAACGGGTAAATCTTAAAACATATATAGGAAACTTTCCAGCAAGTGACAAGTCGACACAAGTGTCGTTTTGTCTTTGTTACTCATTGCCAAAAAAGAAAGATAAAACGACGTTTGTGTCGACTTGTGTCGCTTGCTGGCTGTATCATGACTGAAGATACATCTGAATCAACATCTAAAATACAAAATAGAGGAAATAATCCAATCTTTCAATTCCAAAATTGTAGTGTAATTATTAAATTCACTAATTAATGCTCATTCTTTGTAAAAATTATATTCTTTAATTATATTCTAAAAATTAATAGACGGCGATACGAGTCAAGCGCGGTACGTGGTGCGCAAATAGAGAATTAATAGTTACAGAAGTAACGAATTAAAATGTATATACGTATATACATATATTCCAACTTAATAAACTGCGCGCCGATTATTTGTCGGACTTGAAACACAGCTATCGTTGGAACATTAATATTTTTCGCAATAATTTCTTTACAGTTTTTTAAATAATTAAATCGTGTAGATTTAATTCTCCGAGTAGGGAAGGGTATTAATGTTCCAACGATAGCTGTGTTTCAAGTCCGACAAATAATCAGCGCGCAGTTTATTAAGTTGGAATATATGTATTGTGACGTGGCCCCGTGGGCCCGTCACATAAGCCTGTGGCTCGTACGGAGCCCCGGACTCCATCTTCGCGATGGAGTGGACCGATTTATCTTGCGCGGGCATTGCTGGCCGTTTAGTGATGTTTTCAGGAGAAAGCGGCCGTACGGCCCTAGTTTCGGCAAACTGGCGCCACCCGACGGGGCGAAAACGCAACACCGAACTAGGCGCCGAAGACCGAAGGCGTGAGAGGGATCGCCACTGTGGAGCCGATAGCGAGCGAGAGCGGACGTCCGGCGAGAACGTATAGCGAGCGAGAGCGGGCGTCCGGCGAGGACTTGTAGCGAGCGAGAGCGGAGGTCCAGCGAGGACTCAGGGCCGATTGTGAGCGAGGGCGGCGGCCCTATAAGTCCTGTCGAGACCAAGGGACCGAGGGCTCACGGAACGTGAGCGGCCAGCAATCCCGACGAGGTAACAGGTGGCAGCGAGGGCGGAGGGTCGCGTACCGAGACGTAATTGTGAGAGAGGCGCGTATGATCCGATGAAGATCTACGCGTGATTGCCGTGAATCCTTCGGGATTATCGGGGAGTAAAATTCGGGTCTGACATACTCCGCCCGTCGCTGCCCGTACAAACGCTGTGGGACTTCTTTCCTTCTCGACTCAACCATCGTCTAAATGCGTGCTAACTGAGAGAAAAATACTTGTCGCGTATTACGGTCACTCTTATACGCGTTCGATTGTTAAGTTCAGCAAGGCCCCACAATCATTACTTTAACTTGCGGGTTATATTCGGAGGCAATTATAGTTGCATACCACGGCCCCGGCGTGTAAATTGTTATGCCCGGTGTGACGTCCTGGGTGATGCGAGGTGGCTTCGATCCGGCAGAACGTCTCCGTTGATGGGTTCTTTTTCTTGCAGTTAAGGAGGTAAAACCCCAGGATAATTAGCTGTTGCTCGGCGATGTAGATTATGGCTCCTTGGATCCGTCGAAGGTAGGTAATTCAATAATCTTCAATAATCTTTATCTTTCTTTTGATATAAAAAAGTATGATATTTATTGTAGAACTTTTACGATACAAGTGGCTTATGTGGGAGGATGGAGCAAGTATATGATATGTGACCTTTCCTGGCTCGTTCCACACTCTCCGTCGAGAGGGTGAAAGATTCTGCTTTTATACAATTTTGGAAACGGTAGTGGGAGGTGACCGCACCTCGTTACAATGAGTCATAAGGCGTTGTCTAGCGGATGTGAGTCTACTTCTAGGGGTGTGGCTCGCTTGCCAGCAATGAGTCATAGGGTGGTGTCTTGAAATTCATTACCTTATATGGTCATGCGTGGCGTTTTGCTTCGACATGTTCATATATGGTCTTGCGAAGACTAGATTCACTCGAATGAGTCATACTGGTGACTCGTCTGAATTCTATTTTTATTCTCTAGTCTAACGGCGATTTGTATTGAGAGCGATACTTCCTTTCATTATTACATTTCATTATTAAATTTTAATATGACTTTTATCATGAAGAAAATATTTAATATTTGAATCGTAAAAGGTGCAAATATATGTTGAATATTATTTAGATTTCTTTAGACATACTTTACATACAGTAGAATAATTTAATAGTACAATTAAAGTCATTATTAGCATGTCTAAAGTACAAGAGATATTGCTCTCTTTGTCTAATAGTTAATATGGTATATCTGACTCTCTCTTTCTTTCTTTCAGATCATACAATACTCGCATCTCGCTCGGATTCGTGTTCCTTATGCTGCGCATAATACAATTTTATCTTTCTCGAATTCGTGAGTAACGCTTCGGCGCTTGACATTCGATATTTATATTAATTTTGGTAAGTATATATATATTTGTTAATAGTAATATTAATAAAAGTGATGTTAGCGGTGTTAATAATGATTCTAATATCAGGTTAATAATATATCGTGCAGATAGAAATGGTCAGCATTCTCATTAGTACAGGAAATTAATGAAATTAATTTGTTTATATATATATATATATATATTAAGATTTTTATTATTTTTATATCTCACAAATGGTTGGGAATTTGATGGGAGTGTACAGGAAACATATCGCAGAACTTTCACTAAAGTATAATATAGCATTGGAAAATTTTATTGTTAATATATGTATTTGTTAATAACAAATTATTAATTAAATAAATTGGTACTTTTT
>NW_020211632.1:0-1434 GCF_003070985.1 Temnothorax curvispinosus | reverse complement strand
GAGGTTTATAATAACCTTTATAGACGATTATTCTAGATTAGCAAAAGCTTACTCCTTGAAGACGAAAGATGAATCGGGAGAGGCTCTAGAGAAATACCTAATATCCGCCAAAAATCTACTAGGAAAAGAAGAAAAGCTATGCTATGTGAAGTCAGATCAAGGCAAGGAATTTACGGGAGGTGCTTTTAAAGAAGTGTTAAAAAGAGAAAAGAGATAAAAGCCATATATGCACCACCGTACACTCCGGAACATAATAGAGTTGCAGAAAGGTTCAACAGAACGTTGCAAGAGAAAGTAAGAACATACATGATCGACTCGGGATTACCAAAGAGTATGTGGGAGTTGGCAGTTGACGCTGCTGTGCACGCGTACAACAAATCTCTACATAAAACTATAGAGTACAAGATCCCGTTGAAAAAGTTCTCATCAGAAACAAGTTGTCATTTCGAGCAAATAAAGAGATTTGGATGCATTGGATATGCAAGAGTACCAAAGCCTACGTCGAAATTTGACAAGAGAGCTATTAGAGGTGTGTTGGTAGGATATACTGACACTGGATATATACTCTGGCATCCAAGCACAAGAAAATTTATAGAGTCCCGACACATTAGATTTATTAAAAAGGTAACATATAAAAATGTATATCGAAACAGTCAAACAGAAGAAGAAAAAGACTCAAATAAAAATTGGATGAAAGAATTCGTAGAGGATGACGAAAAGGGAGAACAAAAACTAGAGATTCTTGAGAAAAGGAAAAGAGGTAGACCGAGGAAACAAACACCACAACTAGACGAGCAGAAGCAGAAGGACGCACGAAAGGAAAGTGGAACTCCAATGACTAGAAGTAAAACTAAAAGAAAACTAGAAGATAATGGAGACACTGATGGGCGGAGAATAATAGATGTTAGCTTTGCTAACTATACTAATGTGAAAAATATTCAACGGAATATAGAGAATGAAGATGAATTACATCAATGTCTTATGGCATCGTTGAATAGAGAGCCTGTTACTTATGAAGAAGCTATATTAAGTAACGAAAGAGAGAATTGGAAAATTGCAGTCAAAGAGGAACTTAAATCTATGTATGCTAATCAAGTGTGGGAACTTGTCGATAGACCATTAGAGAAATTAGATGGAAGACGACCTAATATAATAGATTCAAAATGGGTATTTAAAAGAAAATTAGAGGCAAATGGATCTACCAGATTCAAAGCAAGACTTGTGATCAGAGGTTGTAAAGACAGAAACGTGTATGATTTAAAAGAGACATATGCACCCGTTTCAAGACTGTCACTGGTTAGATCTATATTAGCAATAATAAATAAGTATAATTTATACGCTTGTCAGCTAGATGTTAAGACTGCGTTTTTAAATGGAGTTCTGGAAGTGTTCGAGAGCGCGCGGTAGCGCGAGATAGCGCGCGGTAGAGGACGA
>NW_020211631.1:0-4145 GCF_003070985.1 Temnothorax curvispinosus | reverse complement strand
TTATTTTGTACTAACTTGTTACTTGGTACAAAATATAGTGCGTGCGTAATCGTTTATTTTATTTAAAAATGCGGCAGTAAACACCACCCATCTACCGAGGAAGCCTGTCGTTGGAAAAACGTACGCGTTCTTTGTCGTACTATTTTATATTGTAACCTGCAACCCCTCTTTCTCCCTTTTTTCTTTCACACTTGATCCATATTCCCCCGAGGCGTAAATCTGAAACAGAGAAGTTTTATTACAATCATGTGGCGAAATCAATACTTTCCTTGTCCATCGGCGTCGATCCGTCGTTGTCCATCGTTGTTTTCCGGTGTGCGGTAATGCGAGGTTCCGGGAAGTCAGCAGCAGCAGCAGCAGCAGCAGCAGCAGCAGCAGCAGCAGCAGCATCGAGCTCAAGTCGAGGCAGAGCCACGATTTTGAGAGGGGCGACCTTGGTCTTTGCCGCGAGCAAGGTGACCAGCCATGATCCGTCCTGCGCCTGTGCTCGCAAGTAAACCACGGCAGCATAGGCTTTCTCGGAGGCATCGGCAAAGCCATGAAGTTCGACGCCGAGTCCTCTGGCGCCTGGATATATTCTCCGAGGGACTCGAATTTGCTCCAGCAACGGGAGCTCCGCCTGGTAGGTCTTCCACTGCAGAGCGTCAGTCTCGCTCAAGGGGTCATCCCAGTCCAGTCCTCTTAGCCAGGTAGCCTGGAACAAGATCTTCGCACTCACCACCACCGGCGCCAACCAACCGAGCGGATCGAAAAGCCGGGCGGTGAGGGACAGCACCGACCTCTTCGTGAAAAACGTCACTAAACTCGTCTTCGTAGCAAAGGAGAAGCTGTCGAGGCAGGGATGCCATTGAAGGCCGAGAATGGCATGCGACTCTTGCGGTCGCCAAGAGCAGAGCTCGCGCTGCATCCTGTGCTCCGCTGGAACGTCCGTCAGCAAGGACTCCTCGTTGGCCGACCATTTGCGGAGCGGAAAGCCGCCCGCCATGCAGAACTCCGAGAGTTGATGCCGGAGAGCCAGAGCCTTTTCCAGTGTATCCGCGCCCGAGAGTACATCGTCCATGTACCTGTCAATCAGTAGGGCGATTGCGGCCAGGGGGAAGAGTTTTTTTTCGTCCTCGGCAAGTTGTTGAACGGAGCGCATCGCCAGGAACGGTGCACACGTCAGCCCGTAAGTGACCGTGTTGAGAAGATACTCCTGCATCTCGTCTTCAATCTTATACCGCCAGAAAATTCGCTGCAGATCGCGATCATCGGGATGGACTAGGATCTGGCGGTACATCTTTTCCATATCCGCAGCCAGGACGTAGCGCCAGCGACGCCACCACAGCAGTACATCGGCTAGATTCGGCAGGAGGTTTGGTCCCACCCGCAGACACTTATTGAGCGAGTCACCAGAGGGTAATGACGTCGAGCCGTTGAATACGATGCGCAGCTTCGTCGAGGTGCTCGCCTCTCGCATCACGCCGTGGTGTGGAAGGTAGCTCACACGTCTCTTAGTTTTGTCCTCCGGAGCCACCGGCGTCATATGTCCAAGCTCCTCGTACTGCCGCATGAACTCGACGTACAGCTGCTTCAATTTGTCATCTCGGGCGAATCGTCTCTTCATGTGCGCCAGTGCTCGTAAGGCCGAGCTGCGCGTTCCCTTGAGATCGGGCAACGGGTCCACGACCGGGAGTCTCACCATGTAACGACCGTCCGCGGTCCGGGAATGTGTGAGGGAGAAGAAGTTCTCGCACTCACGGTCTTCTGGCGTAAGCGCGAGTACGCCGCCCGGTAGCTCCTCCTGCTGCGCCCGAAATAATCCATCCCAGCGTCGTTCTTTGTGCGACCGGCTCGAACGGTTCGCCCTTTAGCAAGCCCGGCTAGAGAATCGCGGCGAATACATCAGCTCCAAGCAGAATTTTCACCGGGTCCGAGGCCGCAAAGTCGGGGTCGGCAAGCTCTAGCCCGCGGAGATGCGGCCGCGTCGCACGATCCGCAGAGACCCCGCCGCGCGCCGTAGAGAGTGAGCCGAGGTAAAATTAAGGCCGACACCGAAATGGCTGGCCCGCCGTCTCGAGGCGAGATATCCAAGGCCACGAGGCCTCGAGCGCGACCCGTACGCTTCCCGCCGACGCCGAACACCGCGACCGAGGTAGGCGCGCGGGACAGTTTCAATCGCTGTACCAGCGATTCCGAGACAAGAGATGATTCGGAGCCTTGATTGACGAGCGCTCGCGCGGTGTGCTCTATCCCGAAACGATCGCGCACGCGGATACGAACGGTAGCGAGAAGTACCGCTACCGGCTTCCCGAGGGTTTTCTGCGCGAGATGCGAAGTCTTAGCCACCTCCCCGCCTGAGTACGCGTCGTGGAGGCTCGTATGATGTCGGGCATCGCATACAGAGCAGTTCCACGTCGACGCGCATTCGCTCAGTTTATGCTTCCCGAGGCAATTGAAGCATAAATTACTCGACTCAATATGCTGCTTTCGCTCCGCGGCAGTCTTTCCTTTTGGCACATCAAACAGCGGCCGAGTTTGTTCTCCTGCTTTTTAGCATGCAGGGCTCGCGTTTGTTGGGCGGAGTTCGAACACGTAACAAAAAAATAAAAATAGATTGCCGAAGACGGAAATTGCTTGTCGCAATGTCGAAAACTAAAAATTTATTGAGACCTACCAAAATGTTCGGAAGCGGACCGAGCGCGCGAGCGAGGACACGAACCGCGTAGGAAGAGACAGGCAAAGAGCAGAATTGACGGACAAACACAGTTTAATTTTTTATATACACTATTTACAAACTGTATCGCAATTATAACGATGGAAGATATCGCGTCGAGAAAGTGCAAGCAAGCGCCGATGCAGGCAGCGCGAATTAAGCGAGCGAACGAGCGAGCAACTCTATCTACTAAGCGTACGCGAAAGAACAGGAGCAAGCAACTCGATATTGACAGCGGCAACTCGGGAAGCAGAGAGCGACTGACCTCGTTGCCAAGAGCGCGTGTCTCTTTAAGCTCTCGGGGGCTTCTCGCAAATTCGAGACTTTTCGATACACGCTTCACCGAGAGAAGTCCCCGAGAGATGCGCGATCAACAATTATAAACACAGGAAACAAAGCGAACAAAGAATGCCTTGTCTCCACTGTTTACTCATTTAAACGTCCCGTCGAAAGTCACGGCGATAATGCTCAAGTCTCGTTGCTCGCAATTGCCGTGCTGAAATTCTAATATTTTCGACTTCGCTATCGTTAAACGTTTAAGGAATCTTAAACAACATGAAATTATAAATCACATAACCTCATCATCACACGCGAACATGCAAAGTGATTTATATATGCAACTCACCTGACATTTGCTTCGACGAGCTACACATCCAATGTTCCACCAAATCGTCTTTGCAAAAATTTTTGCCAGCATATCCCTTCCAGTTTTTCGCGCGTACAGGTTGGGATTAGCTTTGACAAAAGCGATCAATTCTTCCTTTATCCAAGTATCGTGTTCGTCATCCTCTTCGTCATTTACGTCAACGAACATTTCTTCATCAGACGTGCTATTTTTGAATATTTTATTCAATTAAAAAAGAAAATTTATCTAAATAATAAAACGGACACCCGGGTTGCGTTTCAAAATTCATCGACTCACTCAGCTCAATACTGATTGGCTCACAATACCTGCTGTAAACCGTAGGTAGTATGCGGTAGGAAATGGAAATATTTTTTACGACTACTGCTACGGCCTACGACTCCCCATTGTAGAAGGCTCTTTAAGTAATGTCTTAAGTGATTGGTCAACGCACTCTACCGCACAGCGTTTACGCGCGTGCTTGTTTGCTTGCTGTCTCACGACCTCGGCAAAAGTGAAGCTCGCGAAATATACAGGTAACTTTCCAACGGTTCGTCCAAACCCCATCGTGTCGCATATCGTTTTACTCGTCTTGACGAGCCCTACGAGCGAATCCACGGTCGTTTGTCGCGTCCAACTTGTTTTTTCTAACAATGTATTTCTTACGTTACAGTGTGAATCCACAGAGCCTGTCGTTGAACCTGCCTCGGCAAAAAGTAGGTATTCGATCATTGTTATATTTTTTTATTACACGGTAAACTTTAACAAACAAATTTTATTATTTACGTTTTTCGTACAGATGACGGACAACGACAGCAGCAGCAGTCC
>NW_020211630.1:0-4089 GCF_003070985.1 Temnothorax curvispinosus | reverse complement strand
CCCCCCCTGAATTATTAAATGATAAAAATCCTGGAGGAGGAAGTTACCAGACCCCTCCTGAAATATTAAATAATTCCCAAATCTCTGGAGGGGGAAGTTACCAAATCTCTCCAGAAGATTTAAATAATCCTAGAATTGCAGAGGCAAGTTTCCAGACCCCTCTGGTATATTCTACTCCCGTCGATTACGAGGAGGGAAGTAACCAAACCTCACTACATAATACGACAGAATTTTGTTTAAGAGAGCCAAAAAAAGAGAGCTCCTTAAATCAAGTGGAGAAAATAATATTTCCAAGGGTTGGAATACCCATAAAAAGTGATAATAATAAAAACAATACCTCTCAGGTTACTATTGCAGAACTTATGAGAAGAGTAAAATCATATAATCCTAATATGGAAAGAATTTATGAATTTAACAGAAAAAGTAAACCGTCTTCAAAAACCTTGGCACGCGCACAAGCTCGATTCCAGGAAATAATGAAAAATTTCCGGAACCAACGTAAATCAAAGCAACATCAGCTAATATTAGAAGCACCAACTAATGACGTTATTTCACGCGAATGTTTCGTATCATCCGGAGAACCTAAGGAAGATAGGCTTACGGAAATTACAAAATTGCTACGATTAGAGCATTTAAATAACGAAGAAAAGAAAAGCGTTATGAAACTCATAAGAAATAGTCAAGATCGATTTCATATTCCCGGAGAAAAATTAACAGCAACTCATGTACTGCGACATCAAATACAGACAACAGATGATCGACCTATAAATACTCGACAATATAGATTTCCGCAAATCCACAAAGAAGAAATAAATAAGCAGGTAAAGGAACTGCTCGAGGCAGGGATCATAAAACCTTCTCAGTCACCTTACAATACACCCATTTGGATAGTGCCAAAAAAGGAAGATTCAAAGGGAAACAAACGTTGGAGAGTGGTACTAGATTTCCGGGGCGTAAATGAAAAAACCATGGGCGATGCCTACCCACTACCGAACATTGTCGAAATTATCGACCAATTAGGCAATGCAAAGTATTTCACAGTATGTGATCTTGCCTCTGGGTTTCACCAAATAGAAATGGACCCCGCAGATAGCCACAAAACCGCATTTACGACTCCTAATGGTCACTATGAATTCGAAAGAATGCCTTTCGGGTTAAAGAATGCCCCCGCTACCTTCCAACGACTAATGGATCTAATATTAACAGGAATAGAAGGCGTATTCATTTATATGGATGATATTATTATTTCTGCTCCTACATTAGAAGAACACGAAAAAAGGTATAATTTAGTAATGGAACGACTCCGCCAAGCTAATTTAAAGCTACAGCCCGATAAATGCGAATTTTTAAAAACCGAGGTAACATATTTAGGACACATAATAAGTAGCGATGGAATTAAACCCGATCCTAGAAAATTAGAAGCCGTGAGACAATTTCCTAGGCCAAAAACTCCGAAAAATATTAAACAATTTCTTGGGTTAGCAGGATATTACAGGAGATTTATACCAAACTTTTCAAAATTAGCTAAACCTTTGACGAACCTATTGAAAAACAATACGCCTTTTGATTGGACATCTGTTCAAGAAGACTCTTTCGAAAAATTAAAACAGGAATTGTGCCAAGAACCAGTTTTACAATATCCTGATTTTTCAAAACCTTTCATTTTAACTACCGACGCCTCTGGAATTGCCGTAGGAGGCATTTTATCACAAGGAGAAATAAATAAAGACCGACCAATAGCATACGCATCACGAACTTTAACCGACAATGAAATAAAATACGATACGTACGAGAAAGAAGCATTAGCGATAATATACTGTGTTAAACACTTCCGACCATACTTATATGGGCGGAAATTTACATTAGTCACAGATCATAAGCCTTTACTTTGGTTTAAAAATGCCCAAGATGCAAATATGAGAATTCTCCGCTGGAGATTGAAATTAGCAGAATATGATTATGATGTAGAATACAAGGCAGGAAAAACTAATGTTAACGCTGACGCTTTGTCAAGAAATCCGGTAAATTTCGAAGAAGCAGACTGCAACGTAATTAATCATAAAAAACTTTTAAATCCAAACGATCCCAAAGATGCAGAGACAATTTCTAAAATGCTAGAAGAATCTGATGAGGAAGAAGAGGACGAAGATTTCAATCTATACCTCTCAGATGATGAAAAAATGGAAGAATTACCACCTGACGAGGACTCACCTGATGAAAATACAGATTCTATACTTTTTACGCAGGAAGAACTGCGTGAACCGCCGAAACCGAAAATTGTAGAAAAAGCATTAATCCACGACCCTCTTAAATATAATAGAATACAAACTCGAAGCCAGACAGCAAAAGATATACATGACCAGCAAGAAAGAACACAAGATCAGGGAGATGAAATCGAAAAAATAAAAGAAAGAAACGACCCGCCAGACAAAAAAAGCGACATTGAAGATAACGAAATAGTCGATAAAGAAGACGAATCTAGCAAATTTAACGTCCCCGCTAATGGAAATAAAAATCCACGAATAAAACCTACCGTTATTGACGATCAAACGCTCAAAGGTAATATAGTAGAAACTCGCGATTTGCTATTTTTACGCAAAGACAATTTGGCATACTTTGTCGACACTAGTGGAAAACCGTTAGATTCCGGAGCACAAAAGTTATTCGAACAAAACGAAATCCCACGATTAAGCCCGCTCGGGGTAAAAGTGATCCGGGTGGACTCCCCCACTTTTCTATGGGTCCACCTCAACGGTGGGCGTGAGGACCTCGACGAGCTCATCGAGGATCTAACGCGAAGGATGAATCGAAAGAGCGAGTTTCTCCACCTCCCACCTGACCAGATCGTGCCCGAAACGGAGGTCGCCGTTTGTGAAGGAAGACGGTGGCAGAGGGGCTTCGTGCTCCGAGTCGAAAGAGGGGACCGAGTGACGGTTGCCCTCAGAGACTGGGGCCGCGCCGTCCAGCGGCCTATGTTCGAGATCTACATCCTCGAGGATCGCTTCCGCCAGTTTGAATGGCAGGCCATCCCCTGTGGTCTAGCCCACCTCCAACCACTCGAAGGAAGGACGCGATGGTCCCGTAAGTCCATCGCCCTAACGAAACGCCTGGTCGAGAAAAGAGAGGGATGGATAAGGATCCGGCGGGCGGTCAAGGACGAAGCCGCCATCATCAATTTCCGAGCGAGGCCCGAGAGCGAAGACGAGACGCCAGATCTGGCGGAATTACTCGTGCAAATGGGATGTGCCCAGCACAGCGAATTCGAAGAGGTGGTGGCCATCCCTGGGATTCTCTCCTCCATCCATTTGTAAAAACAGAGAATCCCAGCGAATAAAATACAGCGAGCCTTTTGTGACCTTTCTTTGCGTAATCATTTCTTTGTTATTAATTTTGAGGCTCGCTCTAGCGAATAACTTTAGACGTTTAATTTTATCGTCTCTTAATGTCAAATATTTGCGTAGTATTTAACATATTAGTCCTAATCATGGTTTTAATTTCATAAATCATAACAGGTTTTTCTCCATCATCCTTTTATCACCATATGTTTTATGTACATTTTTATAATTCTTATTTCATAACTCCAACCCTACAACTTGTAATAAAATTTTATTTTTATGTTATTCACTCACAATACCAATCTTTTATTTTTTCTATCTAGATTAAGTTACACTATATACCTTTCTCCTTAAGATGAAAAATAGCGAGGATGCTTTCCTTTCTAAATTATATGTATATACATAATGACAATAATAATAATAATAACAAAAAAGGACACAGTATGAGTAGCATAAAAATAATAGCCACCTGACTGTCAAATAAGTACGAGGCTTCGGCAGATTCCCTCCTTGAATTACTTAATGCAAAAAAAGGAAACTTTCAAATAAAATTAAACAAAAAATGTGCCGACTACCAACGGCACCCCGATGAGTTATTCCGTTTGAGAATTTCATCTATTTATCGTAACTTGCCACCATTGTTATACAAAGCAACTGCTAGACGAAAGACTGCTAGCCCCTCATCGTCCTCGGTGAGCTAATCCATTAGGATACCATGCCCAGCCAGACGAGTACATAACAATCCAGCTATAAT
>NW_020211629.1:0-1226 GCF_003070985.1 Temnothorax curvispinosus | reverse complement strand
TTTTTTTTACTAAATTAAGTTCTTATTGTTATTAATGCCCCGCGACGCGAGATATTAAACGTTAAAGTTGACAGGTATCAGGTTATGATTCCTGTTATACCGACGAGCTGTAGCGACTACGGCGACTACTGGCGACTACGAACACGAACATGCCCTGTGGCCACATGCGCATGCTCAGTGGCCGCACGCGCATGCGAAACTGCGCCAATTTTAAATGAATCAATCGTGCAGAATAACCAAGCATCTCGATTCAAGCAGTTAGGTCTCACGCTGGGAGTTTCATTAGTTTAATTATGCGTGGGAAGCACACACACACACACACACGGGGGGGTGCAAAGGGGGCCTTCGGTCCCCCCCTCCCCCGCACCCATCCCGTCGGTAGGAAGCGTGGACCTCGCTTTACAACATAAAGTACATGCTAAGTTGTAAAGCGAAATTATAGAGCACATGCATGGAGGGGTGCAAGGGGGCTTACATGCGTGAGCGCACGTGAACAGAAAGGCTTTTCTCCCCTGCACCCTCCCCCATGCATGTACTTTATAATTTCGTTATCCTAAGTCGTCTACAGACGATTCCGAGTCTCAACATCGAACTCGCGAAACTCATGTTCGACCGTTAGACGCCGTGTCGTCGTAAGCGGTGAGATCCCGACGACGGAGAGAGGCGCCGTACGGCAAACCGGGCTCGTGCGACGACCGGCCCGCGAGGGGACCGGCCGCCTAGTAAGTGTGTCACATTGTTTTGAGCCTTTCGACTCACGAGACTCCTAGAGATATCATTGCCACCTTTGACTAGAGAGGATACGGCCTTAGAGGCGTTCAGGCATAATCCCACGGATGGTAGCTTCGCACCACCGGCCGCTCGACCGAGTGCGTGAACCAAATGTCCGAACCTGCGGTTCCTCTCGTATTGAGCAGGATTACTATCGCAATGACTGGTCATCAGTAGGGTAAAACTAACCTGTCTCACGACGGTCTAAGATGCTTGGGTTATTCTGCACGATTAAATCATTTAAAATTTGCGCAGTTTTGCATGCGCGTGCGGCCACTGAACATGCGTATGTGGCCACAGGGCATGTTCGTAGTCACCAGTAGTCGCTACAGCTCGTCGGTATAACAGGAATCATAACTTGATACCTGTCAACTTTAACGTTTAATATCTCGCGTCTCGGGGCATTATTAACAATAAGAACTTAATTTAGTAAAAAAAATCTTGATTTTATTTGT
>NW_020211628.1:12207-48151 GCF_003070985.1 Temnothorax curvispinosus | reverse complement strand
GAGAGAGAGAGAGAGAGAGAGAGAGAGAGAAAGAGAGAGAAAGAAAGCAACGACTCTCGACGCATCGCCATTGTGGCCCGTTCGCACGTTCATTCTTTATATGCAACCGAGGATGATGCATTTCGCCCGTACTTCGGTGTATTTACAGTATAAAAATATCTGTCCTTCATATGCGTAACACTTCCAGTATAACTTTGTTTACGAAACATTTTATGCTAATATTTTATGTAATTGATAACTCCTGTGTTTTATCTGCGCATCTTCGCGCACGTATTTACGTAATAATCGATGCGTAAACTCAGGCCGCAGTGTAATTTATTATGCAAGGCAATATAAACGTAGAATTGCGGCGAATTGTAATCTACGGGAATTTACGAGAATCGTAAAGGGTTAATCCGCAATATTGCGATATTGCTGTTGTATTCTGTGTATGTGTACGTTTCTCATAATATCCCGCTCCTGTAAATTCGCGAAGGAACTTAGTAATCCCAGAGATTACGCGACGAAGATGTTGAACTGTTAATATTCTCCGCGTTACACGCGGGAAGCGGACAGACGATATTCACGGTGCGGCACGACGGCGGGGGGAAGGGAGGGGGGATACGCGTTCCCTTTCTTTCGCGCGTCGCTTTCTACAATAAATCCGGGGATAGAGATTCTCCGCTATTCCGCGCCGCGCTGCGCTGCGCCGCGCGAAGCGGGAATTACTTTCGCTACTTTCAGCTCTCCCAACAATGCTGTGATTTAATAGAGACCGCGGGCACGCTCGCGTGAGCGCGCTACTTTCATCTTCCTTCGCTCGCGCGATTACGAGTTTTCTTGCCGTCCGCGTCCGTCGTTGTCGTTCGTTTCTGTAACAGCGCGCGCGCGCCTCGCGCATTCGTTCCGAGAGGCAACATCGGTCGGATGTTTAATATTCCATTGTTACGTTCCGCGTGTCAAAAGGAATCATTTGGTTCTTTCGGGCGTGAACGTCTATCTCGTTATCTACCTGTGCAACTGGTTTCTCGCAAAAGAGAGGCGTTATTTGCAATTTTCCGAAATTCTCTTCAGCGTTCGCATTGCGGTCTACAAACGATTTCTATTCACATTAAGTTATAAGTTATATCTATGTTTTCTTTTTATGCATATTGAAATACGTGCGTAGTACATAATCCAGTACTTTTCGTTTGGAATTTAACGCAGTTAATCAGTTAAAACAATTTGTAGCCAAAAAGAAGTAGAGAGATATGATATAGAATTAAGTTAGTAATAACTGATAATTATTTCGTTAAATTCTGATTGATGTAAACCGAGTTATTATTTACTAATATTACGCGTTAAAAATGACCGAAAGAAAGAGGGTCGAAACGTAAGCTAGTATATTATTTTTGATTCTTTAGATTATAATAAATTATATAGCGCACACTAATTACCACGCTTGGCTCTTATCGCCAAAATTAGTGTTATTTGATTTTATTAAAGAAAGCAAGTTTTTATATATTTTTATTTACCAGTATTTTTTATATATGTTAAAATAAACAGCCATATTCGTAGCCAATAACTTCCCGAAGAATGCATCGAAACCGCATTCGATTTCTTTAGATTTCTTATAATCGAAACGTCCGGCTGCGGTGTGTCGTGACTCCAGGTATTCACTTTCCACGTTTTCGCGACGGGGCGCTCCGAGATCGGATATCGTGTTCCCGTCGAAGCGGTGCGATCCGATCCGCGGAGCGCAATTTCGCGAAGGGCGGTTATCGTATGCCGTAACGGCAATTCGGGTTGCGACACTTCTCGCGTGGATGACGTTTCGTCTGGCCACGGCGCGATTCGAAAGTTGCCATCTACGTTTGTTTCGAAATTGCACAGCCACGCGATCCGATCGCGATCTCAAAAAGAAAAAGATGAAAAGGGAAGAAATAGTAAAATTGAAAAGGAAAAAGAAACGGAACTCGTGTAATGCCAGCGCGCGATTTGTCTCGGATTTTAAGTTCATGCCGTATTCTGCATCACAAGCATATTCGCAATAATTTATTGCACTTGATGCGAATGCATTTACGGAGTGTCCTAAAAAGTGCACAAATTTTTGTTAACTCGAGATTGCTTTTAATTGATTTTTTTCTTAAGATAACTCCTGAATTAAGAACGATCGAGGATATATAGAAAGTTGTTTTTTGCAATAAAGTAATAAGATTTAAGCGTTTATTTAAATCCCAGTCGACTTTATTTATTCTATAAATTAAATTTATTTTTAATTGACAGAGTATTTATATGTATATAACTTTATTATATATGCTGATTATTTGGAAATAAATAAACTAAATAAATAATGGCATTTTTTAAATTTGTCAACGAATCCATTAGAATTTAAGACGAGGTGATAGGACTCGTGTATACTCCTGTATACTCTATGTGCACACAAATTGCGATTGAATTCGCGATTCGATCTGATCTAAACAACGTGCTGAACCGGACAATTGAATGTAAACAATCTGATAAAGTATACGACGCGATTTGAACGCACAGGTGATGGAGAAATCGAACAGGATCGAATGCATTTGATTCCTGTTGATCTCTCTTGGGGTTTAGAAAAGCATCCGCAGGTACTTTGCGATCGTCGTCCGTCGATCCTGTGGGTGGGCAGCCGTACTTTCATCATTGTGAACGGTAATTTATCATTCGCATACTTTATAACGGCAATACGTAATGAAATCGCGGAGATACTGTTGGAATTTATGGCAAGAAGGTGCGGACGTTTTCTAAATGTTACTATGGCGATGAACCCAGTTCTATGGAAATACTCGGTAATGATAACAGTATTTGCAAGGCGATACGGTAGATAAACAATAATTTGTCCTTATCTTCCATTCTATGTATTTTTAACTTACGCTTTTAACCTGGAATTTTTAACTTGGAGTTATCTCGCAGTAGAATTATGATGCAGAAATGTGTGCTGCATGCACAATTTTTAAAAGTTTTTTTATATAGTTGATAATTTAAAAAATTCTTATATTTAACATTGGTTGTATTCAACGTAAAATAATTTGTAATTTAGAAACGGGCTGTGCATTTGATACTATTTCACTGTCGAGACTTCATCATCGAGAGGAAACGAGATTAAGCGCCTCTTGTTGCGCATTGTGATAGCTCTTATAACAACGTTGTTGAGAACGTCTTGGTCTAGAAAACCGTGGAAATTTTTTGAAAATACGCGACACCGGGACGGACGCGGGGCGAGTGCATCAAGTGAACTTGACAGATGCTTCTCCGCTTTTTATCGCGAAAACGGGCACTACACGTAGGGGCTTGTTTATACACAAGTTTATCAATGTAATGCGCAACGCGTTTGCACATAACCCATTTGAGATCGTCGCCCGCATAATTCTTTTTTTCTTCCCCACCTCCGCCGAATGGCGAAACGCAAGATGCAGCGGCCGACGCAACAGTCAAAATAAATACCCGTTGTTAACAAGAAATAGTGATGCGCTTTCTGCTGATTAAAACTTTAATACAAATATTAATTAAAGAAATTTACGGGAAAAGTGAGAGTGTATATAATGTGGATACGAATTAAAGAAAGATATTTGTTAAAAATCTGCAGACCATGTTTATTCGATCGAACCGTTTATTACCAATTGGGGAAAATCGCAGAAATAATGAGCGGTAAAAATTGTCGAAACACCCGTTGCATAATTTCGAAATCTGCCCGACATCGACATCGTCATTTTGCGAAAGATTGACTACCGTTCGCGCGTTGTAGACAATAAATTATCAATTTGATTTAACACGGGCCGGTCTTGTGCCATCCCATGCTACCCCTCTTAAATGGTTTAATAAATTTGATCGTTTAATACGCTCATATTACCGTGAACGATCTATTTGATCGCGCAGGCGCGAATTAAAGGTGAGATTAACAAATTACGAAACGAACAACTTACGAGCATAAGAACGTTTCGGTGGTTTTTTTTTCTGTATAAACGGTTATAGCCACAGCGTTGCGATTGGGCGAACAGTGCTCACGTAACTGTGTATTAACGCTTTAAATAGCAATTTATGTCTTTGCCAGAGTATCGAATTTATCTTTAAGATTGTTAGTAGCGATTATATTTTCAATGAAAGTGCATCGGTCTTTAAAACCGAGTTGTACATCTAAGATAAACATCGTAGACTTTGATAAAGACTCGCTTAAATACTGATCCACTCCGATATCACTGATGATACTGAATCTTTCTTTTTTAGCATCTTATAATTATTTTTCAAATTTGACACTGCTTTGATAGCAAACATTAATTGATGATAAAATCGATAATTGTCGGTCAACGTTGAAGAACGCGCGATTACATGTCTAAATGAATTGAGGTGCGAATTAATTAATTCATATAAATTAAAGACCGTAATTCATTCTTTAGATGCAACATCGCATTTCGCAGCAAATTCGCAGATTTTCTGCTGATTCAATTTATGTTGATCCATATCCAAATATCCGTAACTGCCGTAAACGATTTTCGGCCGCGCTGCTATCTTTAACGAGCGGCCACTTTTGGATCGCTCTGTATGATAACATGCTACACGCTGGCATTGAGGTGTATTCTAAGCAGAATAGGCTAACTAACCAACTAACCACGAGACCACGTCAGTAGGACAGTGAAAGGCGACCTAGACCAAGTCTCTTTCGTTGCCGTATGCCGCGACGCGGCGTTGAAACTTAATAGAGAAAGACAGAAAGGGAGAGGGAGAGAGAGAGAGAGAGAGAGAAAGAGAGAGAGAGAGAGAGAGAGAGAGAGAGAGAGAGAGAGAGAGAGAGAGAGAGAGACCCCTGAAAAAGACGCACGTGTTTCACGCGTGTGTGTTTACCAACACGCGCGGCCACGTGCAGCGCGTGTACGGCATACGGCACGTGTCGGTGTGCATACTGACCCGTGACCGGTGCGGGCAGGGAAAAATGGAGTTGCAACGGCGCGGGAGTTCACCGCGCCGCGTCGCTCGCTCGCGCGGATATTTTAATGCCTCGTCGGACGCTGTCGGAAGTGCCGTTAAAGCGTCGTTAACGTTAAGCGTAAATTATTCCACGGGCGTTTCCACGACGCGCGGGGGAGACCTTAGCCACGCGGATTTATCGGACCTTGTCGTCTTTCGCAATTTAATCGGAATCGATCGATCGAATCTCACGCGGCCCAGTAACCTAAGTAACCTAATCTAACCCAACCTGATCTAACTTCCTGACCCAACCTAACCCCGAAAATGCCTAGCATTGCGTTGCTCCGCCCTTGCGGTTCTCCAAAACTGACGATTGCGACTAGCGATACTTCACTATCGTTTTCCGAAAGACGTCTTTGGTATACACAAGTGCGTACGTGATCCCCTGATGGGAGCGGTTACGAGATATTTGAATCTTTATTCAAGCCTACGAGCGACATATACCAGGGACGATTTATTACCGGAAATTTCATCTTCGTAGTTGTGTAGAATCGCACCTGGTTCCACGCCGCTCGAAGGAATCGTAGACAAAGTTACGTTTTCATACGGAGGTCACCCGGCGGTGTGAATGACTGACGCCGACGTTCTGGAGGACACACCGTGTGGCGTGTAGTTATTTGAAAGTATAAAGAACGCTATGTGTGTTTGCCAGAATTTTATCGTATTTCCGCTGCGTAGTCTGTAATGCTATGCGTAATAAATTAAGACAATTTGAGAAACTAGAAATTAAAAACAAAATTATAATTTCATTATTCTAACTATAGTATCTCTCTTCAGTCAATTAGATTATGACTTATTATAATTATATAGTCTTAATGCCACGAGATGTGCGAATTCGTAAACAAGTGAATAAAATATTCGTTAATTTAATTCGAATTTTTCAGTATAGGAATAGAAAAAAAAATCGAATAAGAATCGGTAACTTCCAGACAGATCGCGCAATTATTTTTTTTTAAAGAACAGTATATCGCTATTATTTTGTTTTTTGTACATTTGTTTTTCTTAAACCAAACTGCAAAAAAAGTGCAGGATAATTTTAAGCGGCTTGAATTGCTAATACGTCCGACTCTCCCTGATTTTTACGACTGATTCATTCGTGAGATATTTGCGGGTCGGAGCTGGTTCTACAAAAGATTTTCACTCTGGACGCAGATGAGAGGATGGGCGGGAAAGGGGTAGGGGCGGACGACTTGTCCGAAAAGGATTTACGATCAGCAAAAAGGCGCTCTCGCAGAATTTCGCCATCGCAGCCGGCCGCCGCGCCAACCGACCGTTCGAGGCGACGCGAGAGAGTCGGCCGGCGCGACGCCGCGACGTTTCGGTCCTTTCGATTTCGTTCTCGTTGCGAGATTGTAACTTTGATACTCGACTCCTGCCACGAGAAAAGCACGGAAGATAAAAATACCAATTTTCGACGACTTCCTTGGCTGCCGAATAAAGAAATTCTATTCCGTTCGGAGAGGGAGAAATCAATGCAACGGTCGCCATATAATCTTAATCAAGATTTGCAACGATAATATGTAATTGTATGTTAATTGTTAATTAACACATAAATTTTTTAATATTAAATTAGTGAGATGTTGAGTTAAAACAAAAATTCTATTTTAAAACTCACAATTATTGTAGTTGCATATCAAAAATATGGAAAAAAGAACAATTGTGTAAATATATAATTTATTTAATTTAATGACATAGAAAGAGACTTTGCTGATCTTTTAATACAATATTATCTGATACACGCTAATAAGGAGAAATGCTGGAGGCGCCAAGTCTGCGTCTGTTTTCAAGAGGGCCGCAAACTTCATCCTAATTTTCATGCATGCACAGTGCGTGCTGGTGAATGGCGAATGTTATAGGGTCAATGGCGCGTAGAAACGGCATCGTAGTACCGTAAACAGATTCGTATTCTTAGACAGGATTTTAGGGGTCAGCCACCATACGCCGTTAAACCATTAACGATGATATAAAATCCGCTCGCTAACGCGCGCGACGATGTTTCGCAATTCCCGCGCTGTTTATTCAGCGTCGCTGAATAGATCGTACGGCAAGTGTCTGCCCTAGCGTATTCTACCGAAAATAGCGATATCTATTAATTCCGCAAACATTTCATCCTCCTGATTTGTTACTTTCTCGTTACTGATGAAATTAACAATTTGGAATCAAAACAACGGTGTGCTTTGGTATTATCGCAGTAGATACAGACATTATAGTCATTAGACATATAAGATTGTTTTTGTACAATATTTTGAAATAATATGACTTGATTACTTCAGTATCAAGATAATAAAATATTTTGATATTATATCTACTCAATATTTATCTAGTCTAGATAAATAGATAGATATTAATATGGCAGTAGATACGGACATTATGGTCAGACATATAAAACTGTTTTTTCTACTTACAATTAGAAATAATATGGTTTGATCACTTTAATGATGATAAAATGTTTTTGATATATAATATATTATAGGGGGAGTCCGGGAGACTTGACCATAGAGGAGAGTTGAACCACTTCAAATATCTCGTTTAAATTTTGAACAAAGAGCTCAATCCGAGCACGTGACAATATGACGCTTGGTAGTGCGTTTCGACTGTGAGTGAGACAAACGTGTTTTAACGTGCTCGGATTGAGCTCTTTGTTCAAAATTTGAACGAGATATTTGAAGTGGTTCAACTCTCCTCTATGGTCAAGTCTCCCGGACTCCCCCTCCTATTCAATATTTCTTTAGACACTATATTGATACGGCAGTAGATACATCAGATATTATGGTCTGGCATATAAGACTACTTGTTCTACTTTGAAATAATATGATTTTGTCACTTCAATGTCAAGATAATAAAATACTAAAAAGAATTAAAAATTGTAATATGTGTGCTATAAATTTGAGATTACACTTAAAAATTAAATAAGGAAATATTAAATATTAAAGAATTTTAACCAATGAACCAAAAATAAATTTTAACTAATACTTTAATAAATAACATTTTGTTATTTTTAATTACCGTGTGTATTGAAATTTATTATTTTAACATAAATCAATAATATTTAAACTTTATTGGCTTAGTTAAATTAATATTGTTTTAGTTAAATTAACGACATATTGAGTAGGAGCAGTAGCAATCTATAGAAGGTTAAAATTACTCAAATTGAGTATAATTTCATATTACAAATACTATGAATTTAACAGTGTATATGTGAAAATTAGAAAATAATTAAATATCAAGTATCCAACAAGTTTACGGTGACTTGAAATTTGTTTTAAACATTATTAACTTTTACTTCTTTAAGCACCTTTGAAACTACGTGTATGCAGTTTCTGTTTCTTTATATAAGTTGAATGCTTAAATTTCTTACATAACTTTTTTTAAAGTTTATTTTAAAGTGAGAATATTAATTACTGGCACTTACGTCTTGATTTACGAGCGAGTTTGCGTCGCGAGTACGTATTTTCGAGCGCGTAAGTCGGCGTTAACTGCGAAGAAATCCCGAAGCGAAAGTGAGAACGTGTCTTCACTGTCACACATATCCAGCTGCAGTGTGGCGTTCTAGTGCACAAACTCCTACTCGCGCTGTCAGTGAAAACCGTCGGTGCGATAGCCCGTGGAATGGAACGCGAGGGAAATGAGGAAAATCGGGCACCGATGAAAGTGAGAGGACGCCGGCTACAGGGTGTCTCAGGCGGCTTATTCCGCAGTCGACCGCGAGAGAAAGGAGTTCACCTCTAATGGAGTAGCCGGTCCGGTTGGTCCGCGCGCGGCGCGATTGATGGAAAACGAAAAAGGCGCAGTGGCGGAGGTTGATTGTTAGTATAGGACCCCAAGTTTTGGAATCTTTTCATTGTTTAAGTTTAAAAATGCAAAAAATACAGTTCTAACAATGCGCTAAACCAATTGGTTTTTTGAAGAATAAAAATGCATAACGGTGAAAAGAATTATTAATGGTTAGCAGCGTTTGGAGTCTTGGAAGTTTTTATTGTTCAAATCTTAAAATATATCTGTCAAAAATACAGATGCAATAACACATAAAAAAATTTGAGAAACAAAAAAAGTGCATTGCAGTATGAATTTTTATATATTTATATAAGTGAATAACTGACTTGGTAAAACAGTTTCTCTCTAAGAGGAATCCTCGAAACAAGCTTCTTAGATAACACAATGTCCAAAATCGGGACATAAGACGTTTTATAATAACGTCTTGAAGGCGTTTTAATAACGTCTTTAAGATGTTGTATGTCCCGATTTTAGACATTGTGTTATCTGGGTAGTGTTACCTTTATCATTATACGTTCATGTAATTTTGTTTATTGCACAGCAAAAATTAAATTTCTCGCGTTCACTAAGATTATTTTCTCGTTACGCTCATGACCTAGACATCAGAGCTACTTGTGGATTCTCGGAGATAGAATTGATATGCGCGTTCTGCATACCGCACGATGACGAACGTTTTATCGGAGAGTAACTTTCACGTTTGCTCTCGCGTGTGATTCTTTCCTTTCTTTCTTTAATTTTTCTTTTAACATGCACTATACTTTATTTGCCGGGCGTGCGCGACCGCCCGAAGATTTCGTAAGGCGATTGTTCGAATGCGTTACGTCAACGGCGTACTAATTCCATATAATACAATCCGGCTGGGGTGCCGCCGCGGTGCGGAGTCTGGTGTCGTAAAGTCCCACATTTTATACGCCGTAAGTTGTTACCAAATGACATTACTCGCATTACACCCTGAACGCGCGCTTTCAACCGGCCGCTTTTTGTCTAAACCCCCCGCGGGTATTATTTATTTGGTATTACAAATAAATACTGGGGGAGAGAAAAGGAGGCAACTGCATGGTTCTCGTAAACCTTTCTCTCGGGTGGCAGAGATTAAATAACTGTACTGGACGCGAACCCTGAAATTTGCGTTTGCGCTCGCGGGAACAAAACGAGATTTCGGGGAAGGCACGTCGAACGATCTGCATGATTGCAGTTATAAATAATGCAGCGAGACACACAAGTTAGGAATTTGACTGCCCGAATTTCTTGGATCTTTTTTGGGATGTAAAAAATTCAACAATTTTGCAAATTTATGTAATATCGATACCGTTAAATGCAATAATTAAAATCAAGTTTAAAAGCTTGAGAGAAGTTGGAATATGATTAATTATTTGTATATATATATATATATACTATACGTTAATATTATCTAATAATTTTTCTCTTCTGGTTACAGATTGATCAGTCGAATGTGAGCCTTTCGAGTGGCCAAAAGATTCTTCTCAACGAGGAAGAATCCTATAGCTAGAGTTCACGAGGGTGCTGAAAACGAGGGAAGAAAAACAATTATTTTATCGCGTATTCACGAAAAAGTGAGGGGGAAATAATGGCAGGCGAGGACACACAGATTTTGTCGAACGGCACCGTGGAGGCTCTCACAATAATCCCACCGAAAATGACGAACGGAAACGGGCTGATCTGCGGCGACAAGCAGCACAACAACAACGGCTTGATACCGAATGGGAAGTTGCACGGCGAGATCGGCGGCACGGAAAATGGCAATCTGATCGTGCCGGATGAGAGGTCGAGCAGCCTTCACACGGAGTTCGACGACGCCGACGTGTCCTGTGGATGGGGCCCCTGCAGGCCCCACTGGCTGCAGTACTTTGCCACGAAGCAAGCCTTCCTAGTGACCTTCTGCCTCACCTGGGTCAGTACGTCGAAGTGTATAATCTTTTGAGTAAATAAATTTATTAGAAATGATATATAATAGACGATTAAGAATGGAAGTAAAATAAAAAGTACTCGCTTTAAAAATCGAAGAGTGAAATGCAAGTGTAACGAAAAGTAAAAATTAAGCTTGTGCACTTCGTGATTCGCCACTCTAAGAAAGAGTAAAATTGCGCTCGACTATAAGTTAGAGTGAAATCGCATTCTATTTAAAAGGGCACTCTTTTCGAGTGCAGTAGATCAGTGTCTATAGGAGTGAATTATGTCACTTTAAAAATTCGAATGAAAAATTTACCTTATGAGTGCCCGCATTTACTCAAATTAAAATGACAACCCTTTCTTTTGGAGTGACTATCTCAATTACTCTAATATATTAGTGTGAAAACCACTTTATAAGATTTAGAGAGTAAGAAGGTAAAAAGAGGCAGCAAAAATTACATCAATTTTGAAGGAACAAATTATTAAAGGATTTATTGATTTTTTCGTGCAAGTTAAAGAGAATAAAGAATAAACGATTTGATTGAATAAAATTTACAGGACGAGTTTACCCTGGTAAGTTGGCGTTAAACAAATCTTTATTTCTTTTCACCACAGGTACTTCAGGGCATGTACTACACGTACTTTGTCTCTGTCATCACGACAATAGAGAAGCTCTTCCAAATCCAGTCGAAGACGACGGGGATTATCATGTCGGCCACTGAAATCGGTCAGATCGGGTCTTCCCTGTTACTAACGTATTATGGCGGCCAAGGTCACCGGCCCAAGTGGATAGCCTGGGGCATGATCCTCTTCGCCGTGAGCTCGTTCACCTGCTCGATACCCCACTTTATCTTTGGCGAACAGCTGATTCTTCAGAACGAGATGCTGTTCAGCGGCGTCGGGCCCGGCGTCGATGGCCACGGGCCCAACAGCACGTATCCGATACCGGCGAATCTCTGCAAGTTCCAGGAAAGAAACAGCACGTTGGACGGGTGAGTGCCGTTGTCATAACTCTCCTTCGAGTTATCCTCTTCTATTTCTAAATTTTTAACGAGTGCCGCCTCCCAACGATTCATCATAATGAACGGGGATATCTTTATTGGCTTTTACCCTCGTGATTAAGTAATAGCTAACACGATAATCGTGAATCATCAAAAACACGGGAGAATTAGAATTGATATCGCAGTATTCGCAGTTATAGCAAATGCGAGTGCGAGGGAGAAATCGAATTATTTGGAATTATCAGCGGTTGTTACACATTAATAGATGATTGATTAATCAGTTAATTTAATAAAATTATCGGTTCGATTAGCACTATAATAAGATATATAATTAATATAGGTATTAGTCCATCGATTATTTTAATCCGGTTTAACAGCGGTTAATGATTCGTATTTTTAAAATTTACTTCTCGCTTAACAAATTCAAATCACTTGTTCGTTTACTTGTGGGAATCAATGGAAAAAAAAAGTTTATGATTGAGGGAAATTTACGATCGTCTCGTTATTACAATGTCTCGCGGAGAAACAAGGCGGCGTGCAAACAATCAGCTGTGTTATTCGTTTCGGGAGATACAATAATCATTTGCTGTGATAAATACACAATGTAAGGCCGAATACCGCCGAAGTAATGGGTATGTAGTTTTGCGTCAAACTCTGTATTATACAAGAATTGGTTGGTATTTCTGCGGAATGTGTTGCATCGGCTATTCATGATCCGCAACAACTAATATAATGGGAAATGAATTGCGCTTCTTGTGTTATCTCCAAAACTTTAAGGACGTTCTCCGGCTCCAGTCGTGCTCAACTTGTATTCATGCTTAAAAAGAAAAATTTATTTTACTGAAGTTAATTGTTTATATACATAATATTACATATAATAACATCTAAAAAATAAGAAGTTAACTTTACGCGTGAGAACTCATGCGGCGTTGCCAAGTAACTGAGGCCTATCCTTTTCTGCCATTCTGAACCGAGCGAAAAATTCATCAAATCGCGTACTTTACATAAGTATTTCTCGAAAACGAGTACCGCAAGAGTATTTTGACATTTATCGCACATTATTTCCATTTTTATGGAGCATCATATACTAGTTTTTCAAAAACATTTAGAGAAAACTTTTTTCACAATTCATTATAATGCCTGTTTCACAATAGCTCGGAATAGGAATCCCATGTTAAAAGTTGAAACTTTGAAGCTCAGTATCTCGATTTTTAATACCGCAAGAGGTACTAAAATTTATACCACGCATAAAGCACACCTAAATTAATGTATATTCACAGTTTCAAGAAAATCTAGAGAAAATCGATTTTCCGGAGAACGTTCTTAAACAGATGAATATTTTCGGCCGGAAGTGGCCTCTCTATTTTGGAAACAGTTCTGGAAATAGAAATAGAACGAAGAGGAGGACCATATTAGGAGATATGTTGTGAACTAACAGATGTCTTATATTTATAGAAAGGTTAGGGTAACTAATACTGAGGGGGGGGGGGAGGGGAATATGTCCCATTCCCTAACTTGGAGGATCGGTTTTCTCTTCAAATATATAGAGGAATTCTCGTGACAGAATACTTTCGATGGGTTGCCATCACCTTTTGATTCCGAGAGGTAACGATCGAATAAAAATCGACGATTTTTGGTCTGGATTTGAACTCGGATCTTCGGCTCATTAGAGCAGCGCACATTTCTCTGCGCCATGATCGTCATCTTTTATGTTTAACAAAGCTTACGGCTAAAAGCGCTTTTATGTAAATATATACCATGAAATTGTTCATAGTTCTATATCTGACGTTTTGGATAAGTTTTGTTCATTTCCTGGCAGTATTATAGTTTTTATGAGGCAAGTATGTATATTTGACAACATGCTGTGTAGAACTTTTTTGATGTTTTATGTAAGTTATTCAAGCGTTACATTATTTTTAACTCGATTAGTTTGTCGTTCTATTAGTATTGGTTAGAATTTACTAAAAAATCAAATATATATGATTTATTGAAATTATATACAAATAACAGATTAAAGAAAGAAAAATAGAAAAAAATCAAATTTTTGTTAAGTGTGGCATATTCACCCCAGTTACCCTATATTTAGTACAGTACATTTAAATAGCTTGAGGAAAGATTTACCTCAAAGAATATAATAAATTAATTTAAAAAGGAATTGTTTTTAAATCTTTTTAAAAATATTTTTTTTTACGGAAGAACGGAAGCGTGCAATTTATGCGAGTATTAATTTCACTTTTTTAGGATTATTACAACAGAGTTTTAATATAGTCCTCCTTTTCGTTCTATTTCTATTTTCGGAAATGTTTCTAAAATAGCGAGGAGACTTTTACCCGAAAAGGGAGACTTTTATCGAAACATTTATCTGTTTAAAGTTTTAATACCCGTATTAATTTCACGTCACATACGTTATACTAGTGACGTATTGTAGTGCATAAAGGAGATCAATTTTCACACGAGACAGAGAGAAGGGGGGAGGGGAGAAAACAATAACGTGTTTGGTTAACGAGCGAGAAAGTTTGGTTGATAACATCGTTTTCTGACGGCAGTATAATTATAGTAACGGACCCATTTTTCAGGAGGCGCGTCTACGTGTGCCGTAATTTCTCTAATTGCTGTTACATAATGAAAGCGTCCGCATTGGCCGAGCACAATGAGATTCCGTGGCGGGCGGAATGCTCGAAACTGATCTACGCAATTTAACGCGGTAATAAAATGGAGCGATGCCGATTACGTTTTTCTTGGTATCGCGCGCGCATGTTGCAGCTGCGCTTATCATTTATCGTGAAGAAAGATGATCATATATCCCTTTCACGTAGGCGTCAGTTTCCTGATGTATTTCCGTAAATATTTGATAGACAATTTTAATGTAAAATAGCACACAATTATCGGCGATAAATTTGGGTAGCGATAATTGTGACACATTTATACAATATAAGTCAATTTGTACAATTCAATTTTGCCGACTGAATAATGAGATTACAAAGACCCATTATTCTAAATTTATTGCTTCTATAAATGCTATGCTTCTATAAATATGCCGACAGAACTTTATTGTCAATGCCAGATCTCGTAATTTAAACCTTATTACTTTATCTTATAATCAATTTTAATTTTTTGAACTAATATATTCATATCACTTTTTTGACATTTGTTTAATTTTAATATTATACGGTATATCTACATGTGTACTCTACAAGAAGCCATCAAAGATTAAGTAATTTGTATATATAAACGATCAGTATGTATCGAAGTAGACGCGGAAAAAGTATTGCTTTATTAATTTTATTATTTTATTTTTGTTTTTCGAAGGTGGAACATATCGACGACCGCACCCCAAACCGATTCGGCGGACTACTGCAAAGGCGACTTTCTTACGGAGCAGAGAATACAGAGCAAAATAACCACGGTGGTGCTTGCGATATTTTTTGTATCCTTACTTGGTGTAGGAATGGGTCAAACGGCGGTATATACCCTCGGTATACCGTATATCGATGATAACGTAGCCAGTAGAGAGAGTCCCTTGTATTTCGGTAAGTTTTTTCACAAATTATCACTCTTATTCATCCTTTTTCATTTTATACATTTTTTATTGTAACAGATTATGTAATACATTTTAATTAAAAAAAATAATTTAGTTATCTATTTATTTCTGCTACTCATATATTTATAACTATTAAATTCTAATTGTTAGAAGCAATTATTTTTTAATAACGTATAAAGATTTATTTTTATTTTTATTTTCTATGCAAATCAGATTACTATCCGAAAATTGATTATAGATTTGACAAACCATTTGATTATATGCAACAGCGATCACTATCGGAGTACGGATTCTCGGGCCAGCGTTAGGCTTTATTCTCGGTTCCTTGTGCACGATGGTCTACGCAGATTTGTCGAGAAATCCGCAGATTACGCCATCGGATCCAAGATGGGTCGGTGCTTGGTGGCTCGGTAAGTTCAAATAAATTATAATATCGAAATTGGAAATAATATGATTAGCTCAGAGTAGGAATAATGTAAAAAAAATACTCCACTTGCAAAAGATTTTACTTAAGTTATTTTATAATATGGATTATAATCGATACCGGAATTCTTCATAAGGCATTTAACCTTTGATTTAATGTAGAGACGCAAAAAGACTTGATTCGCTAAAGGTCGCTTGACCTTCATTGTTCAAATTGCGTATTACGTGACAAATCTATCTGCGTTTGTCGCGAGAGCGTATCATTAGCCGGTTTTCAACTGGTCTCTCGTGCTCGTTTTCTTATTGAAATATACGTTCGGCGGCATAAAAATAATTACGTGGATATAGCAATTGATGGTAAAGGGTAGCAAGCTAATAAGTTATTTTAAATGCGTTAAACATTTCCGCACTGTTTATATCTGGTGTTAATAAAAATGCTAGGCCTTGTACCGATTTTATAAAAATATAATTGTTATTATTTATTAACTTGTAATATATGCATATATTATATATTTATATATATGTTGTTATAATAAATGTATAATTATATACACTAGTAGAGCACACCAATTATCCGGACATCAATTATTCAAAAATTTCAAAAATATTTTTTTCTACCAATTTCTACTTATTAATATTTGTTATATCGTAACATTTGGATTTATTTCTAAATATCTTAGATTAAATTATGCGTAAATAAAATTAAAATGTTCGCGCGTTTTATGAAAATATTAGTAAAGACGTCAAATTCATACGTAATAAATATCTATATATTGTCTGTTTGTATATTATAAAACATAGTGCGAAATAAACACAAAATGACTTTCGCAACATAGATAATAACAAGTCATTTCAAGAGAAACACTAATCGCGGCTGATGTAGCAGTACCAAATGTAACAGCAACAGTAAAAGTACGAAGCTCCAACAGCATGGTTGAAATAAAGAAACCATTTATCGGGTTCGTAAGAGCAAATATTGTCGTGGCGCATCATGCAGTTAAAATGCATCATAATTCGGAGTACATAATTGCTCGCTTTATGGGTTTGCCAATAACAAAAGTTAGAACTGTACTTCGCAAATATGAAAGGCGACAAGAAATAAATATTATAATGCGAGCAGATAACTGTGAGAATAAGGTAGAAGTGACTAAAAAACAAAAAGAACAAAAATATAACAAGTTATGTGTAAAATTACGTATAAGGATAGTAAAAAATAATAAATTGGAAAATTCTCAAATTGTAAGTTAAAATACTTAATTATATAATTATATAATATATAAAGTACACTTATTATATCTTAATTATATCTTATAAGTAAATGTAACACACACACACACACACACAATACAGTGTGTATGTATTGAAAATTTTGTGTGTATAATTAATAGTATTATACGACAGTTTTATTTGTTCAGATAACTGGTGTGTTTTACTTGTGCCTGTAATTCGTTGTTGTGAGGCAACTTTGTACTTTACTTTTTTTTTAAACTATGCGAGACTTCTCTTTCACTGACTTTTCGTATAATGTTTCAGGATTAGTTTTGATATCAGCGATGCTGATGATCGTGAGTATAGGTATGTTCGCGTTCCCAACCCGTTTGCCGGCCAGCCGAACGCCACCTCGACGAGCGGACTCACAAAAGCCCAGTTTGAGAGGTAAGTCCAGATTTATCCGGCGGGAATATGTCTCTCCGATCTCTTTCGTCAGGCTAGTTGCCGCCGTTGTCGACCGCACGGCATCGGATCTCTCGCGCCAACTTAATCTGTTTTTATGGCTCGCCGTAAGCTGCTTTGCGGCAGTTCCCGTCTCTCTTTCCTTCATTATCTCCTTCTCCCTTTCTGTCCCGCGATTTTCCGTGCGAACGATCTTGAGGACGATTCCGCGGGAACGAGAAGAATAATGGGCGGAGCGTGTGTTGCCCGTTCCGCTGTGATATCAATTTATCCTCGTTGGCGTAATGCTCACGTGTAAATTTAGCCCGTGCTGCGTATGTCGTCGCATTCGCGCATTCGCGCTTTCTTTCCCTTCGTTCTATGATTGTAATCTGCACGATTGTGATATATTCTCGACGCCTGATTATAGTTCGTACTGGCATTTATAGCGAATTAATCCCTGCATGCGTGTGATAACATCGCGCGCACGCTATGCGAATAAATTGCATAGAGATAAGGGGTTTCGAATTGGAAATTGATTAAACGTTAGAATTTGCCCGAGCAAAGTTTGAACCCTAGCTCGCCACATTCCGCTCTAGTGGACCGCTAAACGTTTTTTGGTTTTCTGGTATTTGTATAATAATATAATTTTCTAGTTTCCTTATAATAAGTTCAGTTTAAATTTAAATCATTTTTTTACCTGATATTGTCATAACATCTTATTCAGATTCTGTATTTCCAATTTCTACAGTACAAGCTATGAAAATATTAATTAGAATGAAAATGACAACGCGACAAAGTTCGAGCGGTCTCGCGGAAGTGGCGAATTAAGGACTCGAAAATAAGTGTGAAATTAACTCAAACTAGCTTGAGTTAAAAATATGTAAATATGTGTGTAAGGTGAGACCTTGTATCCCACACTGAGAAAAAAGTTGTTAACTTGATTAAATATTTTCAATTGATTTTTATTTCTTTAATTGAAATATTTATGTATTTAAATTAAATACTACATATTAAATCTAACATAACGTAATTCGACTCAAATACTTAAATATTTCAATTAAAAAAATAATAATCAGTTGAAAATATTTAATCAAGTTAACAACTTTTATTTCTCATTGTCAGAGTGCAGTTTCGTATAAATGTCTGCTCAAATGCCTGATGATTGTTATGACTGGCACTTGATCAAAAGCACAAAAACACATCCTTTAATGATTATTTCATATATTCGAGATTATCTTATGTAAATCTGCAAAAAGATATAATTATGAATGTATAAATGGCACATGAGAGTACATATGAAAGTGAATGCTGCAGGAAAATGAGTATTGCGAAGGAAAAGCAGAGTGGCTTTCGCGTGATTGCTAATTATATTTCCACGTAACGTAACGGCAAGTGTGTTTTTGTTGTGCGCTGAAAGTATCGCGACGAAAGGCGAAATTCTGCACGCCATCAGCCACTTGCCATAGTGCCGTGGATCGAAGGCTAACGAGAATGCAAATAGAAGCCGGAGACAATGTGCTCTTCGTAAGTTAATCGGGAGCTCACGACTAGCGATTTCGCCTACGGCTCAGATAATGCTTTCTCTTACACACATATTTACATTGCACATCAAGGTAACAATATATCGGTGTGCCCTGAATCATGATTTTCGTCGATTTTCTTTCGACCCGTTAATTTAATTTTTCGTCGATTAAATGACTTTTATTATAATATTTGATTTTTTTATATTTAGAGAAAATAGGAATAAAAGTATGAGGATCATTAAAAAATTCTAATTATTACAAAATTAAAAAAAAATACGAGCGATGCATTGTACTCTAGAGAGTATTTATGTATAATAATATTTTTTACCAGAATTCTTTCCCAATTGTAAATAATTTTCTACGTCGCTGTAGAAAACTTCGGCTACATTATTCAAGTTAGGAACGTGTGTTCGATCTATAACAACCCACGCGTTTAAATCGCTTCCATTCTCCGACGACGATCGAGATGCAACAGGATGAATCACGATGCTGCCACATCTGCAGCTGCATCGATATCTCGCGCGGGATCTCGATATCGGTCTCGTCGTCATCGCGCGGCGACGAATAACGCATTTATATGGCTCTATCTGCGCGTATAAAAGAAGGATACGAGGCGAATCGAGCGATCTCCGAAGCCGGTAAGCCTCCGGCCGGCGGTCCAAGGTCAATGGCGAATCTAGGTGCCGAGCGGAGAAAATCGGTATCCTCCGCCTATAATGTATGCGGGTCCAATCGGGAAAGAGTACGGCTCGCGCCGAGATTTACAGGTTTCGACACGCCTGTAAAAAAAAAGAAAAGAGTTAGGCGCGCGATTAGGCTCTCTCCATGGAGAATCGTCCTCTCCTCGAGCGACTCTCTCGCGAAATTCAGCAACTGTGAATAATCAGCCTCGTCCCCTGATTAGATTCCTGCGCGTTTGCCGTTTTTTTCCCTCCCTCGGTATTTCCAGCTGAACTTCTACTGCCAGAAGTGGCTCTTTGAAGACGGTGTTTCATGCTTCGTTTGCGATCCAATCACCTTGACCTGTTTAATCTTTTGATTTCTCTCAAGCCGCTCAAAGTATTGACGAAAATTTAAAACGTTTTATCATGTTAATGCGCGTTTATATTAAAGTCATTATATTGGTTGCAAATATAATAATTAACCCTGAAAAGATACCCTAAAAGTGTCTTGATAGAACATTAAAAGAAAAATTCTTTTTGAAGATAATATTAATTTGCGTATTACATTCTTTGTAAAAAAAACAGTCTTTTGTAACTAAATTTTTCTCTTGAAAACAAAAATCTACTGTGATATTTCCTTTAACCCAGACAACATATGTCCCATATCGGGACATAAAAACGTCATTAAGACGTTTTAAGTCTCGGTTTGGACATTGTGTTCCAATTGTGTTTAAAAATTCCATACAGCTGTTTATAATGCAATACTAAGGGACCAGAAAAGGGCAAACGCGTAAGAACAAATTTTCATAGTTCGTATATTTTCGAAAGGACACAAATGGTACACTTTCTAATAAGTTTCTCAAACAGTTTTCTATATGCGATTTTCGAAACGCTTCGTCTCAATTATCGCGTATCGCGTATCGCGTATCGCGTTACTGCGTAACTAAGCGAGAACTTAGCTCGTTCTCCGACGTCGAAAGCCCTGAAATCGTCGGATGCTCCTAACAGACCCTCTCGTGTGAGGACGGTGCGTTCACGTGAACGTGTGTGCGTGTACGCGTCGGGAGTGCACACGCCGCCGCCGCCACTCTCTGCGTGTGTGCGTTAATAATAATGACTGACCGACTCGTGCACGAGGTGGGGCAAGTTCACGGTCACGCGTCGTGCATAGAGGCGGTGGTGGACACGCACGCGCGTACGTTTTGCGCGTGCACACGGACTAACATACGTGTGTCTCTCATTTGGATCGTTTTTTTCCTTTTCTCTCTCTTCTCCCTCCCGTTTTTTTTTTTTTTACGTTCTGCGTTCTGTGTTCCTCTCGTCCTCTTCCTCTCTCTTCCGCGTTATTCTCGGTCGCTCTATACGCAGTTCGCTCGCGCTATACGAGCTGCATTACTAACACCGTCGCGCTTAATTCGGCGGATCGCCTACGTGCGAGCCTTTTTAATGTCTAACTTTTAACTCGCGTCTCTTCTAATGTTTTATTTATTGTCGGATACGATGTTATTTTGTTTAAAGCGCGTCGCCGTGCCTCTGCATATTTGTAACGAATATTTTACTGCTGCGCGTTTTAGGCGTAGCTTATCTCCGAGCCCGACGCCATGTTCCATGCGTGTGTAAATCGAGTTACACAGTGATATGAAGAGATCGCGACACCGAAAAATTTTAATTATTACTGCAGTTGTAGAGATCAGATATTTTGAATTCACGACGATTAGGTTTGGAGGGTACAATTGACCTGCCCTGCAGTATTCAAATCTCACCGAATAAGCCTACTCCAATCAGACTCGATTGTTATCCAACTATTGCGTAATCGTTAAATTTGATGAGCGATGAGTTGTAATTATAAAATGTATAACATTTATGCGTCCGCATAATCTGCACGTATATGCTCTCTCACCGGACCGCGTCGATTTATTTGTGTCTCTTGATGCGTTAATCACTTAATGGAGTTGCGAAATCGGCGAGGTGAAACATCTGTCCGTAACGCGAATGGATATATTTTTAAATATACGATAGCGATCGGCGTCTCACGTTCGAACCTTTAAAGGGTACGCTATACGTGCGCGATAATACTCGGAGCGCAATGTTAGTCACGTTTGTCTACTCATGGTCTGTGGGACGTCCCTATGCGGAGTTGCCACGACCGGAGTTGCCTCTCCTAGCTGGCCTCTCACGGGTACCTAGAAGACTTCTAGGCAAGTCCTAGGCATATAGCCGCGTTTGCACGCACAAGGTTACGCATATACTGTACACTTTCTACAGTATCGTGCGAAAAAGATACTCGAGACTCGTCCCGAGGAGATAAATTAAGTCCTCAGCGGAAGAAGACCGAGGGGCATTCATTTAGCCTCTCTTTGAGCAAATTGCAAAGTGATTAATTAACCCTTTGACCCGCTCCTCGATTTATAATAATCGGGCTTTTTAAAGGGACGAATCTCTTTTTCTCGAGACTTCATCTGAAAAGTGAAATCGCGTGATTGCGATAGAGCTTAAAATACTCTGAAACTTTTATTTCAAATATTTTTAATTCCTTGATGCATGAGAGATTTTTAAAATTTTGCGATATACTTTTTCAATACTTTCGTAATTTTTAAAGAAACTTTACGACAGTATTTGATTTTAAATTATCAAAATCCTTTGTTTTGCTACTTTTCAAAATGGGACAGGAAGAAATGTATGCATCCATAGCTTCAACGGTATTCAACGTTAAAAACAAATATACTATATTAATTTTAAATTGCTCTTTTTACGTCTGAATGCTATAGCATACAGAAAAATAATTTTTTATTTTGAGTCTTATGACGATTTATCGAAAGAGACAATCGCGAATGTTTCTCTCGTTAAAACTGACAGTAAATTAATTCGAGAGGTGTATAAATGCGTTTGCCGAGCCTCGAGAATAATTTTGTGCATTTCAATCGCAATAATATCGTTCCTTAATCATCGGGGAACTAGAATGCTGGCGGACTATAGCTTCCTAGAAAGCAGGTCTATACGTTTTTCAATGGGTCAATACGTTTGTTTGGCCGAGCGATATGTACCTTTGTCTGACGAAGGTAAACGCGTGTGTAAAAGTCCACGCGACGCATCGATCTCCACCGATACGTTACACTGATTCCAGTGAAACTGCCAGTAAACGTAGCCGTTGTCGTCGTCGTCGTCAATGCTATAAAGTCGCTTGGAATCGCTCAGGGCTTTATAACGCAGAATCGTACAGCACGGAGCCTCCTTTTCTCCTTTTCTCGGCGCGATCTCTTCCTCCGTTCCTGTTTCCCATCACCGACCACCTTCGAACCCTTTCGCATCCTCCCGAGGAAGAGGACGCGAAGAGGAGAGGACTCGATTGCTGGCTAATTAGCTCGCCCCTCGTAATCGAGCTCGTAAATATACGGCGGATCGGTAGACCCGGCAACTCTGTCAGATTCGCAGAGGACGAGTATATACGGCTGTACGTACGGCTCGAAGGGACAGAGGGAAGATCAGGCGAGACCGGGACCAATAAGAGATAACCGTGTGGCCACGCGTGCATCTCTCGCTTGCCACGAGATGCATCTGCGCGGCGGCGGAGCCAGATCGCACGACTAGGACTATCGCTAAGCCCTGCGTAACCTTCGTCCATGAAACGTGTAACATTTCGAGTCGATGACCCGTATACCCGTTGTACATTAATACGGCGGTCCGAGAGATCTCATTTCTCTCATTTGCCTAGAGGGAGCATAATTAGTGGGACATTTCACGTCGGACTTTCGAAAATTTCGAAAGGACATGGCATCCAATCGGATTTTGTTAGAACGTCCGTTATCTGATACCTTCTATACGCACGTCGACTGATTTATTGCTATTAGGTTACTAGATTTACATCTATCTTCCAACGGTTTTCAGACAAGGAAAATAAGACACAATTTACATTTTAATCGATGATAAATATTTATTATTCAAAAATTTCTGGTTGTCAATTGCTGTAATTCTTTTTTGTTTCACCTGTGTCGGAAGTCGATGACAACCTTAATGAACACGTACAAGCAGAAGTTTACGGACTGATCTGATATTAATTCTTGCACTCTCACACGCGCACATTCATATATTAACACTTTGATTGTTTACTGTTGCAGACTTTCCCAGCGCTGTAAAGAGGCTGTTGAAGAACGACATTCTGATGTTCAGAACCGCAAGTAGTGTGTTACACATCCTGCCAATCGCCGGTCTCTATACCTTTCTGCCCAAGTACCTCGAGAGCCAATTTCGCCTGCCGGCTCATCATGCGAACATGATCTCAGGTAATTATCGCGAGTGAACACGCGAGCGGGGCCTCCGAGAACCCCGAAATGTATCCCCAATTATATTACTGATGATATGCGCACCGTGAGAGATGAATCGTGTCCTCCGGAATAACAGCGACGACGTTTCCTGAAAGATCGGGCGGGCGACGTCGCAAGATTTCGTCGCCGGATGTCCGTCGCGATTACGACGCAAAGTGGATAATTTGACGTAAACGTCAGAACGGTCGTGGTCATTTTGCTCACGAGAAAAAAAACCTTGTTTTCTCACTTCGTCCATCGTGCAGGAAGTTGCGACAAAATCTGTCGGCCAATCAAACAGAATAATCTGGAATTATTATTAATGCTTTGTACGACTTAAAAAAAAACATGTATGCTTTCTAAAAGTCAAAAACTGAAATATCACTCAAAATGTGAAATGCAATTGTAATGAAAAGTGAAAATTGAACCTGTGCACTTTGAGCGTTTCGCCACTCTAACAAAGAGCAAAATATTGCGCTCCATAAGTTGGAGTGAAATCGCATCACTCCATTTGAGTACAGTAGATCAGTGTCCACAGGAATGAATTATGTCATTCTACAATTTTGAGTGAAAAATTTTACTCTGTTAGAATTATTATTTATCAGTCAAACTTCGGTGAATCGTGATATAACTTTAGAGTGAGATCGTACCACTACGGTAGAGTAGCCGCTCTAAAAATTTGAGTGAAAAATTCACTTTTACCTTATGAGTGTCTGCATTTACTCAAATTAGAGTGGCGACCCTTTCTTTTGAAGTGACTATCGCAATCACTCTAATATATTAGTAGCGAAACCATGCTCTATGAGATTTAGAGAGTGTAATTTACAGCAACATTATACATACTTCCGATTCTTTTTTTTTGAAAAATATTAATTAAAATTATAATGAATAAATAATGTTAAAGTGACGTAATGGAAGATGTTGCTAGTAGTATCGTGGCCTGGCTGCGCGTGCAGCGATAATAGATAGTTCGATATAAACGGTGGAACGAACTCGCGCGTATCTCGGTATTAATTGTATAGTACCTTATCTTACGTACGTGCACGCGTTAATTTATGATATTGTCCGCCGAATAATTGGCGTCGGCCGTAGAACAAGGCTACATTCCGTTTCTACATTCTGATTCTACTTCCCGTCATTTTACGCTTGTCCGGCTTATATTAATTAAGTATGGTCGTATTATTTAGTGGCGAATATTTTGAGAGCTACCATTGTTTCGCAATGCTATTGTACTGATTTTGAATTATTTCGTAGCTGCCCGCGACGAAAATGTATTAAACTAATAAAAATACAAGTAGAGCACTTTAATTCTGAAGCGTTATGACAAATTTTGAACACTATATTTGATATACTTTGTAATTATTGAAAAGCTCTTTTTTTATGATATATATATATTGAATAAAGAAGATTAAATAATAAAATTTATTTGACTTATTAAATAAAATATTGGATAGTCTTAGCTTAAAGTAAGTAGTAGCTTAATTAGAAATAAGTTAATAAAATATATGGTTGTCAATTTTGTTTTTTACACAACTATAATGTAATAATATACTTTACACTATTTAGTGTATTAAGAGAACAACGTGTTTTTATTCGACAAGTGCGCTGATTTTTTTTATTAGTGAAGTCTATTTTAATGAAGTGACTATCGCCATGCCATTCTTGAGTTTCCATGACTGGATTATGACGCACAACATGAATTGCCAGGTGAATGGCTCTGAACGGTCGTATAATGAACGCGATTTTTTGCACAGGTGTTGGCGGGATCCTAGTGATGGGATTGGGCATCATAATTAGCGGCGTATTTATCTTGAGAGCGAAGCCTAATGCCAGATTCGTCGCAGCCTGGATCGCCTTCACCGCGGTCGTTTACGCGATCGGCATGGGTGTGTTGATGTTTATTGGTTGTCCGATGGACGACTTCGCCGGACTCGTGTCACATTCCGATGGGTAAGTGATTTCATCGCATCTAGCAAAATTTTACGTCGGCGTCGCTCCAATGATTACGGTCGACGCGGATGTCGTTGAAAGGAAAATTTCTATGTTACGAATAAACAGGTGAAATTATTAGCATACAAGCATATGTTAAATGAAGATAACAATACATAGGATACCCTCGCAGGAGACCTCCATATAACACAATAAAAAAATTATAATATTTGTTTGTTTTAAAGTAAAGTAAAAAGGATTTTATATCTTTAATTTAATAATAATCTGTTATATCTTTAATATTTAATTTACATTTTTTATAAATATGTATTTTTATATGCATACATAATTCATATATATCTATATATATAAGTCACGTCTGTCTGTCTCTCTGTCTGTACGCGAACTACTCATTCGTTAGTGGACCGAATTTTTACTAAAAGTATATGAAACTGGGGTAGAATATCCCGGGGATGAAAATGTCGCGGCCAATTTTTTGCTACTGATTTTCTGGAAACCGGTTCCGAAATTTTTTCAAATTTTACGAGAATTAATTGACCAAATCTCAAAGAATTGTATATGAAGTAAGGATAGAATATATATGTCCCAGAGAGTGCCATAAAGTGTACAATTTTTCGTTACCGATCTTTTTGGAAACTGGTTGCGAAATTTTTCCAACTCTTCGGGAATTAATTGACCGAATCGTAAAGAATTGTATATGAAGTAGGGGTAGAATATTTCCCGGGAATTGCCATAAAGTGTATAATTTTTCGTTACCGATCTTTTTGGAAACCGGTTCCAAAATTTTTCCAATTTTTCTGGAAATAATTGACCGAATCTCAAAGAATTGTATATACTGATTTTTTTGAAACCGCGAGTTTAATTTTTCATTAATGTACTGATTTTCTTGAAACGTTTCCGATTTTTGTTTAAAAAAATCTGCGTGATTTTTTAAAAAATGTACATTAGAAAGAAGACGATGATCTATTGCTAAGAGCAGCACTAAATTATGAAATGGAGGAAGCTGCAAAGGCCAAAAAAAAAAATAAATCTTTTTTTTTTATAATTTTCGGGAATTAAATCGATAGGTCATAGGTCGATTAGTTTTAAATGAAATATGTTGTATGTAGGATTTGCTACCAATTTTCTGGAAACCGGTTTTTCTAATTTTTCGGGAAATAATTGACCGAATTTTATATATTGATCAAAGAGTTATATATGAAACAGGGGTAGAATTTTCCGGGGAGTGCTATAAAGTGTATAATTTTTTGTTACCGATTTTTTTGGAAGCCGATATCAGAAATTTTTTAAATTTTTTGGGAATTAACCAGTTACTTTAATTCGTGATTGTCGCGAGCGATTAAGACCGGTTTTTGGAAACCGATTACAAAATTTTTCCAATTTCTCGGAAAATAACAAGTAGTTCGCGTCAGACGGACAGACATACAGACGTCAGGTACTTATATATACATATAGATAGGGGTAGAAAGAACTAAAGAATGTAATAGAATTAGAAAAATTGCTAATAGTAAAGTGGTTTACAATTTCTGTTAAAAAAAATATATAGTGATTGCTCTAATTTCCGCAAACTGAGATATCAAGCTGAATTTTTTAATGGATAATTTTTTTAATGGATAATTTTTATAGATAATTTTTTGTTACCAATTTTTAGAAACCGGTTTGGAAATTATTAAAATTTTGAGAAATAATAAGTATTAATTGACCGATTTTTTTGAAACCAGTGCCAAAATTTTTTAAATTTTTGGAGGATAAGTTTAATTTTTTATTAATGGATCGATTTTCTTGAAACCGGTGCCAAAATTTTTCTAATTTTTTGTTGATGATTTTGATGAAATTGGTACCAAAAGATTACTAATTTTATGGAGATGGCTACTATGGGATTGAAAATTGGGTTTTATAGGGTTCTATTGGTGCTCCTAATTAATGAGTGAGTTTGGGGAGAGGGGAATAGATTTTGAGCCCGCGCGAAGCGCGGGCAAAAAATCTAGTATCTATATAATACTAGCTGGTTACCCGGGCTTCGCTCCGGAGGACATATGTAATAAGTAACATATGTAAGACACGCAAATAGTCTTTCTCTCCTTCTCTCTCTCTCTCTCTCTCTTTTTCTCTCCCTCTCTCCCACTCTCTCCTTCTCTCTCTCCCTCTCTCTCTTTCCCACTCTCTCCCTCTCTCTCTCCCTCTCCCTCTCTCTCTCTCTCTTTCTCTCTCTTCCTCTCTCTCTCCCTCTCTCTCTTCCTCTCTCCCTCTCTCTCTCCCTCTCCCTCTCTCTCTCCCTCTCTCTCTCTCTCTTTCTCTCTCTTTCTTTCTCTCTCTCTCTCTCTCTCTCTCTCTCTCTCTCTCTTTCTCTCTTTCTCTCTCTCTCCCCCCCTCTTCCTCTCTTTCTGGAAAATTTCGTAACCGATTTCCAAAAAGATACCGGTTCTCAAAAAGATCGGTAACGAAAAACTATACAGTTTATAGCACTCCCCGGGAAATTCTACCCCTATTTTATATACAATTCTTTAAAATTTGATCAATTATTTCCCGAAAAATTTGTCAAACTTCTGATACCAATTTCCAAAAAGATCGGTAACAAAAAATTATATACTTTATAGCACTCCCCGGGAAATTCAACCCCTATTTTATGTACAATTCTTTGACATTCAGTCACTTGAAACCGGTTTCCAAAAAGATCGGTAACAAAAAATAGTACACTTTATAGCACTCCTCGGAAAATTTTACCCTTACTTCATGTATAATTCTTTGAAATTTAATTATTTCAATTTTAATTTCAATTATTTCCTAAAAAATTGGAAAAATAAAAAAAACCGGTTTCCAAAAAGATCGGTAACAAAAACTGTACACATCATGGCGCTCCTCATAAATATTCTATACCCTTACTTCATATACAATTCTTTGCGATTCGGTCAATTAATTTCCAAAAAATTGGAAAAATTTCTAATACCGGCTTCCAAAAAGATCGGTAACAAAAAATTATACACTTTATAGCACTCCCCGGAAAATTCTACCCCTGTTTCATATGTAATTCTTTGAGATTCGGTCAGTTATTTTCCAAAAAATTTGAAAAAATTAGAAAAACCGGTTTCCAGAAAATCGGTAACGAAAAACTATGCACATCATGGCACTTCCCGGGAAATTCTACCCCTGTTTCATATATTTTTGGTAAAAATTCGGTTCAATTAATTTCCGAAAAATTGGAAAAATTTCTAATACCGGCTTCCAAAAAGATTGGTAATGAAAAATTATATACTTTATAGCACTCTCCGGAAAATTCCACCCCTGTTTCATACGTAATTTTTTGAGATTCGGTCAATTATTTCAGGAAAAATTGAAAAAATTAAAAAAACCGGTTTCCAGAAAATCGGTAACAAAAAACTATACACTTTATGGCACTCCCCGGGAAATTCTACCCTTATTTCATGTACCCTTGATAAAAATTTGGTCCACTAACGAATGAGTAGTTCGCGGACGGACGGACGGACGGACAGACAGACAAACAGTCGGGTTTTATATAATAGTATGATGTGTGGTTCGCATAACACGGAATGCATTTTTCGTGTTATGTAGAGATCTATATTACTAGTATACTATATTACAATTTATAATTAAATATTGTATTAGCATAAATCGAGTGTCAGTGAAATTAACCAAGCATTCTGTTAATCTTATATCTGGTATCAAGGACGACAAAGTGTCTAACGAAATTATGTATATTTTAGATTGTAAAGATAATTTTAGATAATTTTTTATTAAAATAAGATGTAGAGAGAAAGACAGAAAAAGTCTAGAATAATATTAGCATCCGTAATTATATACAGGCATTTAAAATGTTGACGTTTACGTTCTCGGATCCAGTGCGACACGTGGCAAAGTTCATTTTGCGTTCTCCCTTCGATAATATCGCAGCTTGACAGTATTTTCGAAAGCGTTCGACTCATGTTATAGTAACATCGTTACGAAACTATCGTGATGGTCACTTCGCGCGGTCTGGCGAACGACGGCTGGTATTTAACGAAAAACAACGTGCTCGAATGCGTGTCTGATTAGAATGCGCATCGTAAATACACGTATCGGAAACGCGCGCGCGTGCGGACCTCCGCCCTCCCTTCCTCTTATTTACAAGTCAACAATATCTCCTGGTTCCCCTAAATACATACATCTCGAGCTCTTCCGATTTGGGTTCTTCGTTTATTTATTAGGCGCACGAAAGCGAGAAAACTTTGACAGTGACTTTGTGCAATCTAGAGCATTATATCTCATCGAGCGGAAACCGTCATAACGTGGACAAATATATTTTTTTAACAACAGGATTTAATTGATTTTAATGGTTTGATTCTTGTGCGGCTGTGAATTGCTTTATCTCCTTGTTTTAGCAGAGATTTTTTCCCAACTTTCTCTCTTTCTCTTTCTCTTTCACACATCACGCACGTACATACGCAACACATATTTTCTCTATTTTTGTATTACATTATAAAAATTATAGAATTTAGGGAAACGAAGATATTATTTATAATTTTAAGATGTTTGGTTTAATCCTTTGTGTCACGACTTTTTATTAGACCGAATTTTTTGGACCAATCCCCCGAAACTTTATATCGGGGATTTTTCGGGTCACTGATTACGAATCAGAAGTCAGAATTATTAAATTTATGGTCGTTTTAATATGGCGGACCAATAATCCAAAAATTTATTTAATTTCCATGAAAATTAGTACATGTGGTAAATCAGTACCTATAGGAGGTTTTTTATCGCTGAATCTGAATCTGAAATCCATAGGACAACATTCTAGAGATATTCAAACTATTTATTTGGATTTACAGTGAAAAATATTGATTTTTCCATATTTTTCAAAGAATATTAATTTATTATTAAAAAAAAGAACGTAGCAAAAAGATCTTACAAAATTCTTAAAAATACTTTAGGGTGTTCTAAATAAGTGCTTAAATTGTCGTTTCGATGTTGATAATAATTTAATGCAAAAAAGAATGTGTTTTAATAAAAAGCACAAGTTTTGACTATTTTTTTATTTATAATAATTATGCAAATAAAAATTTACGGTTGCTTACTTTTTTTACTTGTTCATGTACATAAAAAATAATTCGTTAAAATAATTAAAAACTGTATGGAGAAAGATGAGATGCTGAGCGTTTCACCGTGCCGTAAAGGGTTAAAAGCACTGGTATGATTCAGACTGCTACGCATCTGAGAGACATCATTTCTATAAATATTTAAGTAGCCAGCGAGCCATACTTGCTAAGTCAAATTTTTCTCGCTTAAACGAGATATTTAATGTACCTGACATTTACTTATTGACCTCGATTTCTCTTTATTCAACTTAACAAAATTTACCTTTCTTTAATTAAGCAAACGTATTTCTATTTAAACTTATTAATCTATTTTCATGTCAAAACGAATTATCTTAAGGAAGACAGACGATTAAGTTATTAAAATGAAACATAGTTTAAAGCGGGGCTGATCTGAGAACGATTCGTTTCCATAGACTCTCCAGTTTCGAGCCGACCTGCGAGGCTACTTGCGACTGCGATCGGAACAAATTCAGTCCAATCTGTGGCGCCGATGGCAAAACGTATTTCTCCGCGTGTCACGCGGGTTGCTCGAATTATACGGTTGCTGACGGCAAAGTGGCATCGGTAAGTGCTAAGCCCGGTAGAACCGGCAGGACATGCTCTGATGACATATCTGCTAGAGTGAGATTACACGGAATACGATAGTAATTGAATCGGTCGTCAGCTTGGAAACACTGTAAGATCAAGAATTAAGATTGTTGGGAATAAGCCACTCGGAGATCAACATGAATTTGGGAGATCTCTCGCCTCTTTACAAAATTTGCGATATTTAGACAGAATCACGGTTGTTGAAGCCGAATACAATTTTAAGCGTGCTGTGTTATTCGATATTTCTTGAATATTTAATAACGAGACTTAATAACTCTCTGAGCATAAATATCCATTGTAACTTCATTTTTTTCGATCAAGGAGGTTAAGGAGTAAAATTTCACTCAAAACGAGTGAATCGCAAGTATAACGAAAAATGATAATTGAGCCTGTACACTTTGAATGATTTGTTATTTTAAAAAAGAGTAAAACTGCGCTCTATAGTTGGAGTGAAATTACACTCAATTTGCACTAAATTAGTATCCATAAGAGTGAATTATGTCACTCTACAATTTTGAGTAGAAAATATTACTCTGTTAGAGTCATTTATTAGTCAATTTTTAGTGAATCGTGATTCACTATAGTTTTAGAGTGAGACATCACTTCGATAGAGTAGCCGCTCTAAAAATTTGAGTAAAAAATTCACTCTTACTTTATGAGTGCTATCTCTTTTGGAGTGACTATCGCAATCACTCTAATATATTAGTGGCGAAACCACTCTATGGGATTTAGAGAGTATTGTGTCACTTCTTTTTTAACACCAAATATTATTCGGCAGTTATACTTTCAATATACGAGGCGCAAAAAATTATAATCCTCGCTACAAATTCCCTCTTTTGATGACGTTATGTTTGATACTTCACAGTTTTACAATTGTCAATGCATCGGACAGAACGTAACGATACCGGAAATAGTGAGCACGGCGTCGATCGGTTACTGTCAATTGGAGTGCAGTAACTTTTGGGTTTACATGATCCTGTTCTCAGTCTTCGTTTTTATTCACTCTACGAGCGAGGTAGGCTCTATGTTGCTCATTCTGCGATGCGTGGATCCCAGGGACAAGGCCATGGCACTCGGCCTGATACAGTTCGCCATCGGCTTATTCGGTAATTACTTACTAATTACTTGCTGGACATTTTCCAATAACAGAAATAAAAATTCGTAAAAGGAGAAAGTAAATAAATTATATTTTAAACAATTTCTTGTTTGAAAAATAATGATTGTAATATTACTTATAAACAGATTTTATAATTAAATAATTTATATAATTTAATAAAGTATTCATGTAAGTTCACGAATTGAAAAAAGGCTGATTTAATTTTAATTTCTCATTGTTCTAAAAATGTCTTTCAACAGTAATATACAGTATCTTTGTTTCTTCGCTTCAGGCAATGTTCCGTGTCCTATCGTTTATGGTGCTGTGGTAGATTCCGCTTGTCTCGTATGGGAATACGCTTGCGGTGAGCGAGGCGCCTGTTGGCTTTACGACTCGAACGTCTTTAGAATGTTCTATCACGGTATGTATAACTTAGAGATATGGAAAAAATTCTATTACTAAAATTTGTTACTAAAAAATGAAAAAAAATTAGGTTGTTTAAAAAAAAATCTTGTGTTGAATTTAAATTAACACATGTATTGTTAGTAATATCACTGCAAATCCAAGTGTGTTATTTTAATTGAAGCTCTTTTTACACATTTCTTGCCGTTTTAAATTACGTCATTTAACACGGTTGAACGTATTAACTTTCAATTTAATGCAATTAAACGTGTTAATTAAAACGAGCTTCAGTCAAATGTGTCATTTTTAGACGTTTATGCATGTTGAAATAACACACTTGGATTTACAGTGATATTTCTTTCGATTTTGTTGTAACTTGAAATACTAATGAAATATATTATATAAAATTAAAATAAATAAATAGATGGATAAATTGAGCCGAAAGTTTGCAAGAAAGGAAGAACATATATTCTTTAGATAACGATAAAATTTGCAGTGTCATCACGCTGGATTGCACATAAACATAGATTACGTAATATACTGATTGAATGTTTCTTTTGCAGGTACGACGGGCGGCATCCTCTTGCTGGCCTTCGTGGTGGATATAGTCGTCTGGTACAAGGCCGGGAGCATAAGCTTCGTGGAGGAGCAGGAGGGCGAGACAGGTACTGCGGAGGAAATGGCGACGTTAAAATCGCAGGACGCTCAAGCGGTCGAGAACGACTATTTGTGAAGGTTTCGTATTACTCTTTTGCGGTGAAGGGCCGCGACGGCGACATTATCATCGTCGTCGTCTAAGGATGCAACGCAGTGTCGTAGGATACGCAGGGGCATCGTCCTTCGCGAATGGTGCACAGCTCGTCGTGACTTCCCAGAGAGACGGCGAGCGATCGGCTTGCCGGCGATTACACGCATCGAAACGGAACTTTCCTCGAAAGAGTTCCGTTCTGATGAGCAGGAAGTCTAGTTCCTCCTGTCCCTCGACGGCATCCGAGCATAAAGAAGCGGGCTCTTCGTGTGAATCACAAGGAAGACTGAAGTCGAAGGACGACTTGGACGAATTTTGACTCGGTGACTCAGAGGACTCCAGGGCTCAGTTGTGTACGAATGTGCGATGAACGGGAAGAAAAATTTAGTTTAAAGCACACAAAAGTAATTAATACTTATGCGACAGTGAAGAACGAAGACACGGAAGAAAGGGAAGACTTGAGGCATATACTTCGTCTCGAGCATCGCAACGTAATATAAGTCTCTCGAGTGCGCCTTGGAAAAGTTAGTAGGGTTTCTCTCTCAGGGAGGCTTGTCAGTAAGTATACGCAATAAAAGTACTACTTCCGTGCCTACGAAATGACGGTGCTCGCGGCGAGCACGCGGTCCGCCGATCCGCACCGACCGATCCGGGGAATCGAATCGAATTAAAGCACACGAGCGGCTTCGCGGGTGGCAATGAATGCGGCTCACATGGACAGACAGTGAGGGATTGCTTCGTGCTTTGCATCGGCGTTGATTAGTATATGACGGCGTTCCCGCCGCGCTCGCGCGCGTGCACACGTTATCTAATTCTTTAACGGTAACGTTCGTTTACCGTGATGCAAAAGGAAACGCGGGGCATTTACGTAGGTTACAAATGTAGTTTTGTTTATTTAGTAGAGATTTAATAAAAATCTCATTACAGAAGGGGGCTACAATCAAAGCTAATGGAGTACTGAGTTCGCGGTACTAAATATTTAATATCTCAAAGCTATATAACAATAAGAAAGTGAGAAAATCTTTTAATTGAAACGCAAGATTGTAAAATTTTAATATTTATAAAAATTACAAAATTTTTGAAAAATATAATTTATTGAGTATTGTGCAATATACATTTTTAAGTATTAAGAAATATACAATGTGATGCCAAACTGAAGCATTGATTGTTAGACTCCGCTATCTGAGCAGATAAGGCGGCTGTTAATTAAGAATTTGCGACTTTTTAAAAAGAGATTTGGTTGACGATTAATTAACGGCTGTGGGAAAGCTTTGCTATATTATAATTTGGTACACTATTGACAAAAAATGTATTAGTTATTATAAGAACAAAAATGCATTTATGAGCATTATTGAGATAGATTTAGGTCTGTATGTTGTAAGCAAATCTGTTATTGGATATTTTAATATTAAAATCAATATAATTTCATTATTATTATTATTATTAAATATCAATTAGTTAAATACAAAATTATATTAAAATTAAAGGTATCAGGTACTACATTACATGTATTAATTTCCAAGTTTTTTTAATTTTATTATTTTCAATAAATGACGAGAAATGTAAATATTTTAAAAATCTTAGAAAACGATATCTAAAAAGTAAAATCAGGAATAAGCGATTGTGCACATGTCAGTAACAGAGATATTTATCAAATTAAAAACTGGACATTTCTTAGTAAATTGAATCTTTTTTATTTAAATTTGACAGCAAAATTTTTAGTATCGGAGAAATTGGAACACAATATACTACAAATCTATTAATGGTGAAATTAACATTAGAAATCCAATAAAGAGTTGCTGATCTCTCGCCAGACATTAAAATCTAAAATCCGAACAAATAAATGTAGTTGATATGCCCTGTATTTTCTTTTCGAAAATAGCAATGTTATTCAATCGCGCGTTGCATGGTGCATTACGTGTCTCAGGTATGATTATGTCCGAAAACACGTGGAAAAGTAAAAGAGACGGAGGAAAACTCGCCGATCATTCCAATTGATCGATCGTTCCGATAAGAAAGCTTCTTCGCGGTTGGAATGCGTAAAGAGTAGGCAAAGGATATACATATAATTATATACGTGTAAAAAAGTGTATACTTCACGAACGTATAGGCGGAGAGCTGACGACACTTTTGGCCAAGTGATTTTATAAATCACGATTTTCCGTTATAACCTGCGTGGACGACTCTCCTTCGATAATCCGAACACCTGGCTGGCCGTACTTAGGGGGTTTAGAAGTACGCAGGTGAGAAAAAAAACGGATTTTCAAGTCATAGTATAAGTCTTAATTTTTATCGGATATTGATAATTGATCACTCAGG
>NW_020211628.1:0-9207 GCF_003070985.1 Temnothorax curvispinosus | reverse complement strand
GAAAGATTAATTACTTACCTCGATGTCGGTGACTGTTTTGACAATAATTTGCGACGTACGAGCGAAATTCGAGTATGCTCCGTAAATTAGCGATATATTTTTATGTATGTAAGAATGTCGCATCCTTGAAACACAAAGACGTTCGTTTTGAGCGGCCTAAAACATCCTCGTTCCTTTACATAGTTTGTTCTTAATTTGCGCTAGTAATAAACTCTTGAACAATATTATCTAAACAAAATTTCGCGAAAATAAAGAATTTTTTAATTTAAATAGTAAATTTCTGGACTTTATACATTATTCGAATTTTTTTATATTTTTGAGTTAATCACAGAAACATATTTATAAATTATCCTACCTATATTAGTCCTATTTATATATCCTATATTAGTCTTCAATTTTTGCGATAAACGTCCCTGAATTAAATCCCTGAAATAAAGAAATAAAAGTTTATTTTATATACATTTTATATAAAATAAATCTTTAAAAAGTACAATTTTAATTTAAAAAATTTAAAATTTTTGTAAACTCAGAAACATACAAGATGTTTCAGTTATATTAAATTAAGATTTTAGATTTTAGTAATTATTGTTGGAGATAATATTGTTGGAGATTAAAGATATCTTGCACAAATTGAGATGTATATAAACCGCGTTTATTTGCTCCGGTTTTAAGAATCGATAAAACATTACATATATGTACGCATACACAGATACGGTTGTTGATATGACATTCGAAATTTTTCTTGGATTTCGGTTGACCTCTTAGGCACTACCGTCCGTGTGTTACACTTGCGCATAAAGTACTATTATGGTAAATATATATAATACCATGACTGGCGGAAGTCTCCAGTGATGCGGAAAGATGGAAAATAAAACGAAGAGGAGAATAAGAGAGAGAGGTCGACGAGATCGAAAGCAAAGATACATATGATACATATAATATTTTTAGATGATTTGACGAAAACGGAAATAAGATGAGATAAAAAGTTAATTATTATTATCATTGTTACTATGATTATCGTGTTGGTGTGCTAGAGAAGAATGCAAACCACACGTACAAAAATAAATGAAAGAAGAACAAATGAAGGATTATTAAAAAAAGTTGTATTTTAATATGATACACTTTACATGAAACATGCTCATCGATATCGGATTATCTGTCTGAGTACTTTTTAGGATTTCGCGCATTTTTTGAATAATGAAAAAAATATCTCAATGCGTATTCATTTTTTGTGGAGGATTGCCTGCAGCTAGTATAGCATAATAATGGAATAATTTGAAACTTATTCAATTCGAAGTATTGGAAACTTAAAAAAAAAAAAGCAGCTTTTTCCTTGAAATAGTAAATACTCGTTTAAAATTGCTTGCACAATATTCCAAAGTAAAGAGAGAATTATTCAGACAACTTTTCCAAACGGAAAGGGCTATTAAAATATTGGATAATTTTCCAGTGATTGGGTAATATTAAATTTGAACTTGAATTTTAGATGATTATTTGATGCGACCGCCAATTTAAATATAGAAAATCAATTATACGTGTGAATTGATGATTATCTCTTTCATACGGTCGGCTTTCTCTCTCGTCGATGTTTATTAACCCTTAAATACAGACGCGATTTCATAGTTACACCGGTATAGACTGTTTCGTCTTTTGAGAGTTACCCTGTTGTTTTTTCCTTCTGCACGCATAAGCCTCACACATTTACACATTTATTCTTCCCAAATTTAATATATTATCTGCGCGTGCGGTTTGTATTTAAGGGTTATTTCGCACGAGCGTGCGGTTTAGCGCGAAAAACGGGAAATATATTTTTGGAGAATTTTATGTTTTTGGGAAAGTTATGAGTGCATTTCTCCATTGACCCCCTCCCTGAAAACCGGAGTGTCGATTATGCGATCTGACGTAAGGATGATGAAAATCAACATGTAATATAATGCATAATGTTATTTTATAAAAGATATTTATTGATCTACATATACTAATCTCTATTTACTATAATCTCGATTATTACGGAACAAAACTGTAACTGTAATCGTAACATTTCGTTCGAAATTTGACTCCGACGCGATTGAATGCGTCTCTTTGTGCATTTATCACGAAAATCAGCCAATTTCTTTTTCAAAGCGCGAAGATATATAATATCTTATTCATCAGTCGGTACGAGCAAGCAGTGAATTAACTGCTTTCCTATGATTAGCAAGGCACAATGAGTGTAGTTGATTAAAACAAGCGGTTCGGATGGATATCCAATATCGTTTTGCGATTCTTGCGGTTGGCAAAACGCGTATGCACAGCTGAGGTGACAAAAGTTCCATTTTGGCTCCTAAATGTTCGTATCTCAAAGTTAACATTACATTCAGTGTTCACTTCGCATTTCTTCAGCTGCTGTTGTCAAACGATATTGGTTATTCTCGATTATAATGCCACGTACGGGTATATAAATTGAATATATATTGTACAGAATATATTCGTCGAGTACGCGATCGTAGAGGGTCGTGTATGAATGGCCGCGTACGTTGCATTACTTTTGTGCGGTGCTGCCAACCGAAAATCGTATTTTTGTATCCACGGAAAAATTAATAATCTATATTTTAAACGAACACGGCGGTGCAGCACGACACAGCGATATACGGGGATCATGTCCGATTGTAATTCAGAAATGTAATGCAGATTTGGATGTAACGGACGTATGTTAAACATTGCGGGTACCCTCGAGTCTCGAGGGTATTTGCGAATGAAGACACACTATAATGCCCGTGTAGAAGCTTCTCGATGATCAAAATCAAACTCTTGAAGAAAAAAACGTTAAGAGATCACGCTATAATTAATAATTTGTATTGTTTAAGCGATTATCGTTATATATCTATATACGTATATCTATATCTTATAGAAATCGTAATTTATCGCCGTTCGATCGATCGGAGAAATATTTTTCAAATTACGTAGATCGTAGAATCGTGTACAATCTACGAAATTAACGATGATCCACGTGTACAAAATATAATATTAATGCGGTCTCCCTTTCCTCTGTCGATCAAACTTTTTAAACTCCGACGATTTCGTGGATGCCGTCGGAGAGCGACGGCGCGCGGCGGTCTGCTCATGACGATTCCCTTTGGCGGAAACACGGAGAACTGAGGTGCAAACGTGTGAATAGATATTTGTCAAAAATTTTGTTTTTACTCTCTAAAAGTTGAAGAGTGAAATGCAAACAAAAAGTGAAAATTGAGCCTGTGCACTTCGACCGATTCGTCACTCTAAGAAAGAGTAAAATTGTGCTCTATAAGTTGGAATGAAATCGTACTGTATTTGAAAGGGCACTTTTTTCGAGTGCAGTAGATCAGTGTCTACAGGAGAGAATTATGTCACTTTATAATTTTGAGTGTAAAATTTTACTCTGTTAGAGTTATTTAGTCGCATCAGTAAATCGTGATTCACTATAGCTTTAGAGTGAGGTCACTCCGATAGACTAGCCGCTCTAAAAATTTGAGTGAAAAATTAACTCCTACTTTTTATGAGTGTCCGCATTTACTCAAATTAAAGTGACAACCTTCTCTTTTGGAGTGACTATTGCAATCACTCTAACATATTAGTAGCAAAACCACTCTATGAAATTTAGAAAATATATTTTTCAAAATATTGTAATATATCATTAATAATCAAAGAATTAAAATTTGATAGCAACTAGGAAGCTCTTGAAGGAAGAGGTTGAAGGAATTATGATGCAAAACAAAAATGTGTTACTCACGCGTTCTTGTTACGTCATAATTTCTTCAGTCGATATAAAAAAGTCTTAATTCTTGATTATTGATTATTTATTATTTTCAATTAACTTTGCGTGCAAGAATATATTTTCTGCCTATCTATTTATGTTTATTTTTATATTTGACACGATTTATATCTTCTCTTGTAGTTCTCGAGTTATTTTTTATTCGTGTATCTATTAACTTATTTAATTTTTATTTATAATTTAAATTTTACGAGAATGAATTTTTTTGACAATGCATATAAGCGAATATATTCATGTGTTCGTTCCTCGGTGTTCCGCGATGTAGTACGTATTGATACACTTGTAAATATAAACAAGTACAATAATTGCCAAAATAATTCGAGGCTCAGGATCGAGTCTCGACTTTCAGTCTTTCCGCCGATGCTAATCCAACCGGCGGCAAATGACTCGCGATTGCTTCCTACTTACTTGGCCTTCGTCTGCGCTTGATAGTGCAAACGAATTTCCGTTACGACTAGTTTCAATTAATCAATGTGATTAGCGATTAGTAGTTAAATAGTTGATATATCTTCGGATCGCGAGTTATTTGCCGATCATCGCTGTGTAATTAAGCGACGTAAAACCGCGACGATTTACGAAATACAAAGACTGTCTTGAAACTGGAAACTGCCAGCAGACTTAAAACATACATCACATATATACTCTTTTTAAAGATGCACTCCGAAACTGCCTACTGATACTGCCCGATGGAACTCACTGTTCTTCACTGCCACGTAGAATCACACACGTTTATCTTCATGATATCCAAAATTTTTTGTTTTGATTATCATGGAGAGAAGACATATCTTTCCGTTACTGTTCCCTATATCCGTGTGAAGTGCTTTTGAAATTCTCTATATACTCGCATAATTTTCGTCGCGATTTTACGGATTCGCTTCGACGGTGACTTTGCATAATGTTTTTCGGTAGGACACTCTATAATCTAAAAACAAATCGATCATTGGCGAATACGGGGAATATACTATAATTCTATATTTTAGTGAGTGAGTGAATGAGGGAATGAATGAGCGAATGAAAGTGTGTGTGTGTGTGTGTGTGTGAGAGAGAGAGAGAGAGAGAGAGAGAGAGAGAGAGAGAGAAAGAGAGAATTTATTGATAATGTCTGTTTATCCGTAGCTCCCGGCTGTATAGCGTCAGTGATCTACCCCGGTTTTACCTAATTAATCAATGTAGAATTTTTCGTGGAGGAAATGGAGGAATTATAATTGCTAGTCTTTAATTATGCGACATGCGCTCGTAAACTCTCGCCCGCGTCGTTGACGCGCGAATGTACGCGCGCAAATCGCAAGTGCGAGAAGTATGTGCATTGAAGAAGTACTCAAGAGGTGGGGTGTACAATGAGTGCGAAATATAAATTGCCATTTTTTTATGTAGACAATATTGTAATTACAATTATGTATTCATAATTACTATTATTTTATTACAACTATTATATTGATATTATTATCGCTATTGTAAACTGTCGAATTAGATTTGAAGCTTATTGTAATGAAAAGTAATTATAATTAATTATTAATTACGGCTAACTTCTAGAGCTCTATTATACGTAATAGCAAATTATGATTGTAATAATTGCGGCTTTGATTTTTATACATAATATTTTATATATACATATTGTAAGGAAGGAAAAAGGAGACACACGTACACACGATTATACTCTTCAAGAGACGTAAGTGTATTTTCATATAGAGCATGTATGCTATATTGTGTGTAAGTGTGGCAATAATAATTCTACCGCATCCGGTATCTGTACGAAACCGGAAAAACGAATTTTATCTTTGCGACTCTCGTTAAGTTGGCGATCCGTTTGTTTTCTCTATATTCATTTTATTTCACAGCAAACGAACGTTATACAGCAAGGAAGCTCGTATTTAAGATAGACTGTATTTTTATGGGAATTACTTTCCACACACCGAAAATTCACACACCGAAAATCGAATGCGAGAAATTTTTGAACAGTAACTGTTTCGAGCCAGCTTGTGTAAGGCTGCTACCTTTGGCGAACGGACGGAATTACTCTTTAAGTTAACGGACATTTTCTTTAACAGGCCAGTAGTAAGAGCTTTTGAATTGTAATCGTAATCTCGTGGCAATCGTCTTCTTCGATGTGAAGTTTTTGCAATTTACCTGATTCTCGAACTGACGTGCAAATTGTATGAGTACCGATTATTTGAATACAACTCGACCCTTTTTTTGGGGCGCCGTATATTACGTCTTCGATTAAGGCTGTAAATAGAAAATACCGTTCGCTGTAACGCGAACTCAAGGTTCCCAGTAACTTCCGACATTTAAGTGCCTAAAAGACCCAGATACACGTCTATTCTCTTCGTTGTCTAGTTTTTACGGTTGGATAAGGTACTGCCTGTCAAAGTGCAACAACGACAGAAACTAGCGCTTGTCTATCGTGTAATAAATTTCGTTCGCGTCCGCCGCGGTAATATTTGTTCGAAATACTGTTAAATGGGCATTTCACAAAAAATACGAAGATAAATTGCACTCTTCTCGATATATTTCAATTGAATAGGATGTACAAACGAGAGTAATTTTTTTCATATTGCATTCTTTGCAATATGAACGACGGTACCTGTGAAAATATTGCAATAGTGTAACTTTGGGTGATTGCACAATTTTACTAGCTTTTTATGCACCCTTGTTTCGTATATTTGTTAAATTATATATTTTTAAGTAGTTATAAATTTCCATGAGTTGCAGCCAAACGAATATCGATGTATATAGCGTAGAACAATGTACAAACTATTAACCCTCTGATGCTTTTTGATGGTCGAAATGATTTTGCAGAACGTGTATAATTTTCTTGGTTTTTACTTAAAGATATCCATTCCCCGAGGTCATTTTTCATTCTATATTTATTAGACTGTGCATTACGAATAATAATAAAAAAAATCCCAGTTGCTCGATAGTCCGTCAGAGGGTTAAACATTAAAGAAATTATATGCCCTTCTATGATAAACGATATGATGCGCCGAATATTGCAAGACCAAGAGAAGATGCAATAAGTAATAAAACGGAAATAAAATAGAAGTATCTATACGTATATCTCTACAAAAAAAGGAACTTAGAGTATATAGGAATTATGGTAGCGCCTTATCCAACTTTCGCTAGTTTTTACATCGCAAAGGACGAGAGACTGTCGTTTGACACCCTCAACAGATCTCAGCACTCCGGCGAAACGAACAAGGATCATTTATTTTTTAATCAAACTTGCAGAAGGGCCAGCTCGTTTCCGTGGAGTGCGCCTAACAAATAAATAATTATATATTATAAATAAATAAATGAATAAATATAATTGCATATATATATATATATATATATATATATATATATATGCGCGTGCGTGTACATACATATGTAAATCTAAGTGCGGGAACCTTGAGGTGCGTGAAACAACGAAAACAGAAAATCCTCGAAAGTGGAAGCGCCGGAACGTCGAACGTCAGTCGATGTTTTTGTTTTTGAGGATGCAAGAGTCAATTTTTCGATTGCGTAAACGAAACCCCTGCATCACTGTAACATACCTCTATAGCACGTCTCATAGTTTAATTAGCCCTCGGGTTATCGATCGTTTAAATTTTTTCAGGCACGGGGGGAAGAGCGGTACCTTCAAATATATTTATTTTTTTGACTAGAAAATCGGGGTTGAAGGGGAAACATTAAAAGGGGCAGAAGAGATAATACAACACTTTGCGAGCGGTGTTTGGTAATCCGAGGGTTAAGACTGATTCTACAAGCGCGTTATAAAAAATGCTAGACCGAGCATATTTTATAATTATACTGTCATTATTATTGTTTGTAATTATACTATTGAATTTGTTTTTAATAAACGGCAAGTGCCATTGATTACATATATGGACTGAAGCATGGTCTTCCTCAGCCTTAAATCCCTTTTATTCTGATAAGTAAATAGTAGGTATACATTTTAATATAATACAAATAAAAATCAAATAAGGGTAATAAAAGCTATGAGCCCAGCTAGGTTTTGGTGCTTCAATTTAATGCTAAGATTCATGTTGATCACAATTGGAACTGTCGTTTCGTTCTTAATTAGATCATCTTTAGTGTACAAGTAAATTAAAAAAGCAAAATGTCTCAAATCGTTATTAGTTCGCAGATAATATTGTCGTTCGCAAATGTTACAAAAATTTATCATGCTTAAAAATGTAAAAAGAATTTGAAAAAATAGGCGACTTATCAATCTTATATCAGGACCATTATGTTATCCGATTGCTAGAAATGCATTGTAATTAAAAATGTTAAAATTTCTTATTCTACATTCGCTTAAATTAATATTTGCCTTTGCACACAAAGGGCCTAGCGGAGTAAGCATGTGAAATCGGCCCTTGATTATACAAAGCTGACATTAATGTTAAGTTAGTACCAATATGATAAAACTTTCCACCAAATATTATTTTAAAAAATTCATTTTTTTAGAAGTTATGCAGGAAGAAAGTAAAATACAGAAATGTATTTTGCTCGCAAACCACTTGACCGATCTTGATGAAAAAAATATATGTTATGTAGACTAATAAAACTAATTAACCAAAAAAAAATGTCCAAAATGTTTGCAAAAAAAAATATTTGAATTTGTTTGCACAAGCTCGCGCACGAGCCTGAACTCTAGAATTAGATGAGGAAGAAACAAATAAAAAGAATCCGTTTATTGAGAGAGAGATTGCGTTTCGTAATTTATGTAATTCAGAAAAGTCTATATTGGGCAGACCTATACAATGAATACCAACATTTGTTGCAAGGGAGAAGGAAAACTGCCCTAAAACCTTCCCAGTATTCGTGAACAAAATTATACATTGGTAATATAAAATACAATATGAATACAATAAAAGTATCAAATGCATAAAAGAACAAATAAATGGTTATCATAAAACAGTCCTTTCTTTAAATATATGGCAGAATATACTTTAAAGTTTTACTGAGGTATTTCTTTCTCATATACCACAAGCTTCACTATAAAAGGAATCGTAATATTATGTTTTCATACAATTTCTCTTGACGTAGTCAAGCTCAGAATTAGTTGTTGTTATATAAAGAAAGGATCGTTTGAAACATAAACATAAATCAATTCAAAACAAGAATATCAATTCAGCTATAATTTGTATAATCTAGGAAATAATGCATCAATCTTTTATTTGAAATAATGAATAACTATTATCTTTCTATTAAATAATATTCCTTGTAATTCCAATACTAATTGAGTATTATCAAACTCGTGTCTAAAGCACAGCAAAGCAATATACTATATCATGAGCGATTACTACAACACAAGCTATACGTACAACATGAGAAACAATAAAAAACATAAGCAATAATTTTCTCACTGAGTTTACTGAATTAAAACTTGGGTAAATATGCATATTAGGTCAAACCTCACCGATGACCTTGAC
>NW_020211627.1:0-8134 GCF_003070985.1 Temnothorax curvispinosus | reverse complement strand
GCAAGCCACATCGCCATTGCTACCATCACTTATTAAATTTGGATGTTCGTGTACAAAGTGGTCCCAAACATTTTCGCCCTTACCTTTTTGAATTTAAGCACACCATAATAAATTAATTATAAAATTGGCGAATACGCCTATATAATATTCCATAAATCTTGCCTATACTTAAGATACTAAAGGCCATTGCACGTAACAAAGTTTTAGTTATAATCGTAAGGCCGTGTAAGAAAATAGACCAATCACAGTCGATTATTCTCTTTGAGCTCAAAGAATAATCGAGTGATTGGTCTATTTTCTTACGGCCTTACGATTATGATTAAAACTTTGTTACGTGCAAAAACCCTAACATCTCTTAATGCTTCAATAATAAAATGACATTGAGCGTTGGATAGAAATTCTTTACGTACCGCCTTCATTCCAAGCTCCTTCTATTTGATAAGCGGATGTAGCAGTGCCAAATAGGAAATCTTTAGGAAATGATAATGTGTCGTCAGCAAAACTATGCGTGACAACAAAAATAAAGCTAAAAGCGACTACGAGATACAAATAGCTTGCCATTGCGAAAACGACTGAGCATAGTATCTCGGCAATTGAGTAAAGATAACTGCATCCTTAATATTTGCCCCTCCTACATACCGTATAACGCCTCAATTTATACACACAAACGTCTACACGATTGTTTGCGATTAATATTTGCTTTCTAAATTTGAATCAGTGAAAAGCAGCATGCTTTAGACTGATATCGGTGAATAATCACAGATAAATTCAGTGATTATTCACTGATATCAGTGTAGGGGAGACCGGGGCACCATGAGCCACAAATATTCAAACTCTGAAAAGTATTTTTAAATATAAGATTTTTTGTCTCATCCCCTACAGCACGAAATATTGCAGCAACATTGCAGCAACATGAAAATATTGCTGCAATGTTGCTGCAATATTTCGTGCTGTAGGGGATTTTTTTTAAATAATTAAAGCACTACGTATATTTTAAAATTTGATTAGTTTTTGAGAAAAATTAAAACACATTTTTTTGAGAAATGATCCAAGGTGCCCCATCTCCGGGGTACCATGGGTCACTGGAGCACTGTGATGCCCATTTCTACCAATGTAGATTAACTTCTAATCTCGGTTTAACTTACTTTCTATCTTTTTCTAACTTTTAGAACTACGAAAAGATGACAGGTAAGTTGAACCAAGATCAAAATTAACCTGCGTTGATAGAAATAAACATGAGTCACACACAAAAACTAAGTTTATTTATTCAAGCAATAACAAAAAGTTACAAAAGTTGAAAAGAAATTTTATTTCATACGTTTTCTTATGAGTATGACACACTGTTCAGGATTGAGCAGAACAAATAAGATGTCAGAACTCACTATTCAAATAAATTTTTTTTTAGTAATAACTATTAGTAGTAACTTTTTTGACATGTTTTCTTCAATCAAAAATTACACATCATCAACCTATCATCACCTATCTATTTATTATCAACCTTGGTGGCGTGTGTGTCCCATGGTGCCCCGAATGCACTTAATATAAAAAACGGTAAAGCGTAATAAAAAAAATAAATAATACATGATTATCTGTAATGCAGTAAAATGGCAAAAGATGCTAGAAAGTTATCAACTCAGAATAGAATTAAAACTCGTTTGAGATGATTAAAGGTAATCATTTTGCAGAGTATTGATTAAAAACACGTGGCAAGGAATATCTGTTTTAATTTATCAACAGTTTTTATATGTGCTTTATAAAAATGTTCAATACTTATCAAAATATACAAATCATGATATATATTTAAAAAGACTGCCCAGAAAAAAAGTTGCAAAAAATGCGCGTACACATTCAGGATGGGCAAAAACAAGAGGACCATTAATAAATTTGAAATTTACGTCCGAAGTAAACACCAGCGATTCTACTTGTGTAGTTTCCTGTTAACATAGCAGAGCATATTTTGACAACGCGAGCTGCTGGTGAATTTGCGAAGACGCCGTAGCATCGTAATCGTTTACCTTGGCGACCTGAATTATGTAAGTTAGTCTCGACTACTACCTACGCCTGTGAACGTTCGTTCGTTCGTTGCGCTGTAATGTGAATTTAACCGGAACTTTGCAGACGATCTAATTAAAGAGTAAAGGACCAAAAGTACTGCTCGTTGCTGTTTTCAATATTTAGATGGAGATTTACGGCGCGAACAAATTGCGTCCATTTATTCGTACGAGATGTCCAACTTTCGATATCCTTGAGATTAACTTACGATTGAGAGTCATATGTATATATGCCATCATTTCGTAGATATAAACATTGTTATATTAGCAATAACTGAGCGCTCTAGACGGACGCTGATTAATTCGTAAGCACGACCGAGAAACTCTAAACTGAGAAATTGCATGGCACGTATACGGACTTAAAAACGATACATGTGCCGGGATCTTTATGAGAGGAGTTGCTGCGATAAGGCGACTTCGACTTAACGAATGTCGGATAATCGGTGCATAAAGCTCGGTTTAATGTTTAATGCTATCTTTAAGGATCGATCGGTTATCCGCGTAGAGCGATAATACCGTGTTCTATTTCCGAAAGTTCGACCCTTGTTATCAAAGCTCGGAGTATGTACGTACTGGGATATATTTGCTCTTCCTGAAAGGATACCTATAAATCTAAGAGAAAGCCCCAAATGGATGGGACAGTAAAAGGCAGCGTAAGTAATATGAGAGTAAACAATGGATCTGTATAACTCCAAATTGATCATAATGGGAGTAAGAGTAGATAAATGAAATTTTGCGTTAGAACTTCTATATGACAGATGGTCTCGCATTTCCAGAGAAAATATCTTTTAAAATTGAATATCAGACTCTAGCTCCTCCTACGCCTTGCTACGCTGCCTTACGACGAAAAGCACATTCGTCGAAAGAATAAGAATTCGCAAAGCTTCTTCTTCGGTCGTGAAAATATAAATTAAAGAGCTATCAGTCACGCGCGCGAAGCAAAATGATTCATAGCTCAAGTATTTTCGTTCGTGAGAAACGAAAATAGAAACTTGCGAGAAAATTTTTTCGGTTAAAGTCGCAAAAGAGAGAGAGAGAGTCAAGAACTTTTATATTCGGTCTGAGTGAACATTAGAATTTATAAGCACGGATTACTTGGCACGCCACTTGGTTCGATTTTCTATCACTGAAAGACAAAGAATACTATAAAAAAAAAGAGCAAACGGATGTTACGTTAAACCTATTCTTTCAAATTACTGTCACGCCTTACGACCGGATTGTACAACACGCCGAAATGCATACGCATACAGAATTCTTTGGTCTTTGATCCACTTTTTTCACGAAGTATCGTAAAGCCGCGCATCGTACGCTACGTCTGATGTGCGCCTTACTCTATCGGGAACATCGGAATGCTTGGAAGAAGAGAAAGAATGAGAGAAGAAACGTTATCTGTTCCTAGCAACGAAGTTTTCGTGCTTCCAGCGTATTTTTCTGTTTAGGTTATATAACCCCGACCTTACCAGAGTCGAATGTTTCGCGGAGATTACCTGTCAGAATGCGTATTTTCTACGGGCGAGTAAATTTCTTTTCGGGGTGGGCTACAAAAATATTTCAATGTGACAGGACGGTCCTCAGAAACTGAGCGTGTCACTCTTTGTCCTATATATACATCTTTGTCCTTTTAATTTAACGCAAAACTATTAGACATTTTATAAAGAATTTTGGGTTACGAGAAAAAAGTGAACATAAAATCTTGGAAATTATTATGTAATTACTATGTTATTTAATATAGTTTGTTACTGTATCCACACACACGTAATCAACAGTTGCAAACAAAATGCTAGATTATTTTTTGCATTTCTTAATACTTTTAGAAATATTTTCAAGAAATATTAAAAATATTTCTATCGGCAAATACATTAGTAAATTGCGGTAGAAAATATTTTTCACATTAGTGTTGGTCTACAACCTTGCTTTAGGTTAAATACCCTTTAAAGCAAGGTTGTAGACCAGCACTTAAGCAAACATATTCTATAGTAATTGATTTATATTGCAAAAAGCGAAACGGACAAAAGTGGATGGACATAATGATATAAATAGCCACGATAAAATAGTGTTTACTGTTCGAATGTTTTTTCAGAACACGATAGAAAATAGAGACACAGAAAAAAGAGATAAAACGTGCGCAAACTATAACGTTACTCTTATTTGACAATGAATTCTAACTTGTTTCTAAGTTCTCAAGAGAGTGTCAGTCTCTTGCGACAAGGTAAATCGTGAAATGATAGTATTATAAGTTGCGTTCTGGTACTCTATGTATTTCTCTTTGACTGCATGCAGTCACAATATTGCACCGTCGAAATTCAGTTAGCTGTATAAGCGAGTAAACTATTCTTCTTAATGCGTTATGTTTTTGTTTTTAAGTTTTTTCCACATAATGTCACACGTATGTATGTACAGAAGGCGTCATTAATGCCTTCCACCTGAAGCATAGTACATGTAACGTGCACTATAGAAATCCCAAGAACACAGCTAGGAAGGCATTAATGACGCATACTATACATGTGCTTTTTAGATCTCGATTACGAAATAAGATAGTTTCTTATATATATTTACTTATAAATAAGAATGTTTCTTATATATATTTACAATGTACATAAATAACATTGATTTTTTGTTTGATATATGATTAGACATACAGATATTATCACTTTAATCATGTGTAATATATGTTATGTGCGTACATCTATTTTTCTTTGTAAAATTATGACACTTGCATATGGATGACGATTTTACTTTCCATTTAACTTGCATTTAAATTTGTCTCTCGTATATAGATAATGTGAAACAATATATAAGACTTTCAATTACATTCAGATAATTTGAATAAAATCCTCTCTCTCTCTAATCTGTTATGATTGTTATCTGAAAAATATATATATCTTATATTATCTAATTGATAAAATTATTCCATAAATTATATAATGTAAATACTTGATAAGCTTGATAATAATCTTTTTAAAAATCACATATATGCAACTGACAGCATTATTCAAATTTGAGAACGTAATATATCGATATTTGCGATTATAATTAAAAATTTTTTTTATCGTAAAATCTATATTTTTTAAACGTTTAACAATAAGAATAATATTTGGTTGATTATATGTTTAACTGACAATATTTATTCAATTGTACAATTTCTGAAAGTCTGGAATGTACCTATAACTTCACAAGTTTGGCAAACTGTAACAACGAAGAATATCCAACTACATACGCGAATCATATTTTCGATTTCACTGGTTTCGCGCACATGGAGGAGTCCAATATGCGGAAATGTGGTTATCTCTTCGTACGACAGAGCCGTTTACCGTTTAACAGAATTCAGCCAATTACGTTAAACAAGAAGCATCTAACAAGATTTCGAGAGATTTTATATCGTCTCATTTCTTTTTCAAAACGCAGTTACTACTATTTTATGATTCTTAGTTGAATATATCCGTGGTATTTTCAACTTTACTGTGCACTCACAGCATATTGGAAAGAAAATTGTATTAAATCTTTAAAATTTAACATGTCAATCATTATAAATAGGAACTTACATCTATCTTATTTACGCGAACGATAATAACATTTGTCTTAATATTGTATTATATGACGAATACGTTTAACTACATTAATAAGTAATAAAATTTTGGTCTTTGAATCTATTCCTTCGGTAATAGCATATTTGAACTAATTTACTATGTATGATAAGATTAAAAATCTATTAATCTATACGAAATTAAAAATGTATAAATTTATTTAACTAATTAAAATTTAAATTTAAGAAATTAAATTAAGTGATTAAAATTCAAACTTGACAATTTGTTAACTAGGATCTCGACAATAAATGTTTTCAATCAATAACAATATGATGTAAAGTGACGATATTAATGTAAAGTACTACTTATCGCAAGAATAACCGTTCGGAAAAGGTTCTGCTAAAATTCACTACATTGAGAAGGTTCGTAAAAATAAAAATAATAAACTGTATGCCATAATGAGTTACTAAAGTTACTTCGTTCCACTGAAAGCACCCTCGTTACTTTGCCAAGGTTTTCGCTTTAAACATGGTGAAAGATATTTCCCGAAAGTAATGGTATGCGATTACTCCTTTTTGAAAACCTGTACTTTGTTTATTTCTTGAATCGCGATTGCTACGGTTGATCTCTGATGCTTTTTGTAATCCGACTGATCGTAGATCGGAATATATTCTACACGTATATTACAAAAAATAATATCACTTGTGACATTTCTGTCGTTCATACATTGTAGTTCATAGTTCTATCGTTCATACATATATTTAGTCATCTCATAGTAGTTAATAGTTTTTACAGCATCTTAATAATATTGGCGGCTTCTCTTTTCAGAGATAGACACAGAAATATATATTATAACGAATAAATAATGAATCCAAGAATATTTCAGACACTTAGCGGAATATTTATTTAAGCAATTTTTTTTACATTATTATTCAACAATAATGTCTGTTTGGACATGCAGTTTAAACAATAATTGTTGTGATTGGAAGCTCATCAATAAAAAGTTTCTTAGTCTCAATGACATGTTTATACCAGTTCATTGACCATTTTGGAGTTCTTGTTCGATTTGGATCAGTGAAGTTGACGTGTACCAAGCCGAATCGTTCTCTGTCAGAACATAATTTTATATATATACATATATATATATATATATATATATATAATTTATATGTATACATATTTTAAAGGAAGTTCATAAAAATGTAATAAATAATAACTCACGTGTAACCCTTATTCCATTCAAAATTATCTAACAAACTCCAAACAGCATATCCTTTCACATTACATCCACTTTCTCGAATGGCAGTTAACATTGCCTTCATATAAGAATGTAAGTAAGATATTCTTAAATAATCAGAAGTACAACATCTGTCAGAAAAACCATTCTCTGTAATAAAGATAGGTGGGTTATCATATTCACTCGCAATCTTCTTGATAATCTCTTGAAATCCAGCGGGAACAACCTGAAATATTTATAAAACTTATTGCGCATAAATACAAATATTTTATTCGCGTCGGTATTTTATTTTTAATGAAAAAATTATTTTAATTTGTGTAATTTTATTGCATTTAAGAAAGATGATATTCGACATATTTAACTTCATTCACAGTGCGGCAACATATTCGTTACTTCGTAACACTACATCAATTAATAGCAATAGTCAATTACTAATTTCTCCATAATCGGTCATAATTTCACTAGTTATATTTGTTCGGCTGAATTGTCGGAATATGCATATTTTATACTGAAATACGATTCGATTCTGATTTCCAATTTATGGCGTTGACTACAAACTATGAATAATTCACAGAATGAATTATTCATAATAAGTTAAACCATCTGTACGACTTAATTGTGCCTAATGTGTTATCAGCGTTAAATCCTAGCAAGTATTAAACAAACAAGTTTCAAGCGCGCAAAAATTAATTGATAGTTGGACACATATGTAATCTTCTATGCTAACTAACTCTGAGCCAATCCGAAGCGCTTTTTGGCCGTGATGGATCTATGCTTGTTTTCACGCCGGAATAATCGTACCACGCTTGTCCTTTTGATCGTGGTACTATTTCCACAAGTTTTGAAGTGTAATGATTCAATCCAAAGAAGTCCGATGTACCTCTTAAAAAACGGAAGAGATAATAAAAATCAAGAGATTATATCAGTCTTTAATTAATTAGTAACCGTATTAATTATTGCATATATTTTTGCTGTGTTTCTTACTTAATATATTGCACCCATTCTGGCGAAAATACTGGCAAAATAGATCTCGGAAAACCATCCAGTTTACTGTTTTCAGCTATCTGGTGTCTCATGATGGCTGGATAATCACCAGTCTTTGAAAAAATGGGATGAGCTACCCATCCGCAATCAAATTGGAATTGTACGTCTACTGCTGCAGTATCAAAAGGATTTTTGGGGAATGCGCCTGAACAATAGAGAACTATGCCAATTTGACCTTTCTGCTTTTTTCGAAATTCTTTGTCGTAGATATGAAAAATCTTGGCATGCGCTTTCAAAATATTATGCATGCACAAATATTTGCCAGGATAACCTAATTT
>NW_020211626.1:5000-10533 GCF_003070985.1 Temnothorax curvispinosus | reverse complement strand
TAGAGTGAGTGTGGCACTGCTGCAGGAACCGTGTGTGAAGGATGGAAAGGTAGTTGGACTCCCGCTACGGATGGATGTGATTGTGAGTGAGAGCGAGTATGTCAAAGCAGCAGTGGTGGTGAATGATCCCAGTCTCGATGTGTTGTGTGTAAGGGAGTGCTCGGATGAGTATGGCGTGTGTGTATGGCTGAAGGGAGACTTCGGCGAGATGTATGTGGTGTCCGTGTACTGCCGGTTCGGTGAGGACATCGAGCCGTATCTGGCGTACATGGACAGGGTGCGAATGGTAACCAGAGGAAAGCGTGTGCTGGTAGGTATGGATGCGAATGCCGTCTCTCCCTTATGGTACAGTAAGGGTAGGGGCAGCAGTAGAGAAAGCGAAATGCGTGGCAGAATGCTTGAGGAGTGGATTGTCGCGAATAGTATGATTATGTTGAATGAGCCGAGCGAGAGTTACACGTTTAGCGGACCCAATGGGGAAAGCGACATCGATGTGACTCTCGTAAGCGATGCGCTTGGGGGGTGCCGGTACGAATGGGGAGTCAAGAGCGATTGGGGTATCAGCGACCATAATGTGTTGCTGATACGTATGACCTATGGTGAGAAAGCTGAGCGGATGGAAGGTACGCGTAGATGGGTGTGTAAAGACGTGGACTGGGAGGGTTACATGAGCGATCTAGTGGAGTATGCGTCGGAGGATGCTGTGAATGTGATGGATGACTGCGACGCGGATAGCTTGGCGGAGCGCGTCACATCATGGATCCTGAGGGCGAATGATAATAGAATGAAAAGGCGAGTGTGTGGGGTTGCGAGGAAGCTTGTGTGGTGGACGAATGAGCTTGAGCGCATGAAGAAGGATGTGAGGAAGCGTAGGCGTGCCTACCAGCGAATGAGAGGGAGAGATCGAAGTCGAATGGAAGGATGTTTGAATGTGTACAAACGTGCTCTTAGAGAGTACAAGAGAGCGATATGGAGAGTGAAAGAGGAGAACTGGAGACAGTTCGTGAGTGACAAGGGAAATCGGGATCCGTGGGGTGATGTGTATAAAGTGTGCATGGGTAAGTACGGACGTGATAGACTGAGTGCTATGAAAGTGGGTGACAGGACAACGAGTACGTGGGAAGAAAGTGCGAATGTGCTACTAGATCGCTTCTTCCCGGACACGGGAATGGAAGATGTACGATTGGCAGAGAGAGAGATGACTGAAAGAACGTTCGAGTGGAATGAAGTGGATGTGGCTGTGAGGGCGATGAAAGTGGGTAAGGCACCCGGGTTGGATGGAATTACGGCGGAAATGGTGCGTGCCGTTTGGCGCGCAATTCCGGGATGGCTGAAGAGAGTGTATGATGTGTGTCTGTGTACCAACTGCTTTCCAAAGGTGTGGAAGAAAGCGAGAGTGGTTGTACTGCTGAAGTCCCCAGAGAAAGTGCGGTCGGATCCCGGGTCTTACAGACCGATCAGCCTGTTGTCTGTGCTTGGGAAAGTGTTGGAGCGAATGATGGTGAATAGGCTGGAGCGATTGATGAGTGGGAGAATGTGTGAGGCACAACACGGGTTTGTGAGGAAACGTTCGACCGAGAGTGCGTGGAATAGCGTGCGTGAGTGCGTGAATGGATCCGAGTACAAGTATGTGTTGGGAATCTTTGTGGACTTCCAGGGTGCATTCGACAACCTGGAATGGCCATGTGTGATTGAGAAACTGTGTGAGGAAGAATGTGAAGAGATTGGGTTGTGGAGAAGTTATTTTGATGAGAGATGGGCATGTATGATAGGAATGAATGAGGAAGTGTGGAAGAGAGTGCTGCGGGGCGCACCGCAGGGGTCCATCGGTGGCCCAGAAATCTGGGTCCTACAGATGGATAAGCTCCTGTGGGAACTCCGCAGACGTGGATGTATGGCGACGGCGTATGCGGATGATCTGTTCGTGCCTGTCGAAGGACAGAGCCGGGCAGATCTGGAGAGAAAGGGGAACGAGTGGATGAGGATAGTGAGCGAATGGGGTGCGAGTGTCGGTGTGAAAGTTTCAGAGAGCAAAACGGTGATGATGCTCCTGAAAGGGAATATGTCGGAAACGAGACACCCGAGCGTTAGTGTGAATGGGAAGCATGTGAGGTATGTGAAGTGTGTGAGATATCTGGGTGTGTGGATGGGCGAGCGAATGAGTTTTAAGCCGCACCTGGAGCGTATGAGACAGAAGTGTGTGAGCGTGGTGGGAAACTTGAGACGTGTGATGAGGAGCGAATGGGGTTTGCGAAAGAGAGCATGGCGCGTGATATATAAGGGTTTGTTTGCTGCGTGTGTTATGTATGGTGCGAGCGTGTGGTACGAAGCCATGAAGTACAAGTATGCGCGAGTGGCGATCAACAGGTGCCAAAGAGTGGCGATGAGCGCCTGTTTGAGTGTCTGTAGAACGGTCTCCACGGAGGCCATGCAGGTATTGATGGGTGGTCTTCCGTGGGACCTGGAATGCGTGAAAAGAGGTATGACTGTGAGGATTAAGAATGGCTGGAGATTGGGTGAAAGAGGTGTTGTGAGCGAAGAGGAAGTGAGAGCGAGAGATGTGGACGAGAGTTTGGAGTTGCTGAATGCTAGGCTGTATGAAAGATGGCAGAGTGAATGGGATAACGGTACGAAAGGACGAGTGACACATGGCTTTGTACGGGATGTGAGGTTTGCCGAGGCTTGTCCGGGATTTGAGCCGAGCCTATGGCTCGGCTATATCTTGACGGGTCACGGCAGTTTGAATGAGTTTCTGTATAAAAGGGGATTGTCTGAGACGGAAAGTTGTGCGTGTGGTGCTGAGTGCGAGGACTGGAAGCATGTGATGGTTGAGTGTGAAATGTATGAGGATGTTAGGAACTTGGACGAATGGGGAGTCAGGGTGAGTGAGGATGGCAGAGTGGACGTGAGCGAGGTATTAGAGCGAAAGGAAAAATACGAGAGTCTGAGCAGGTTTGCGGCTTGTGTGTTTCAGCGAAGAATGAATGTGAATGCGTGAGACGTGCGAATGCGGCTTACCGGGGCCGGGTCTGCAGGAGACCCAACCGGGAGTGGCCTCGGCTGCGAAGATCCGACCAGTGATCTAAACTGGTACCACGGGGACCGGTCGCCCAAGGAGCTTGCTCCTGCCGGTCGCGGGTAGGACCATCGTGGTGGCAGTGGTTCAGCCAAATGCTGGCTAGGATACCCGAGTTCACGAACTTGGGTGTCCGACGGGTGAGCTTGCGTCCCCACAGCTCGGGTGCCAGCCTGCTTAGCTGGTAGAGCGTGGATAGTCGCTCGCCCCGACCAGTGGGTTGCCGCGGGATCCTGTAATCCTGCGGTGCACTGGTAGTATCGACCTCGGTCGGTACGCGCTGATTGGGCGTATCCCAATCCCGCGCCCATGGGGGACGTGTGGATGAGGCTCCACGAGCAGGTGCCGCACGTAAAATCAAATGACATATTCTGTCCCTATCTACTATCTAGCAAAACCACTGCCAAAGAAACGGGCTTGGAAAAATTAGCGGGGAAAGAAGACCCTGTTGAGCTTGACTCTAGTCTGGCACAGGCCCGGCACGTCAGCCAAACCCGCTTCCCGACCAAGCCCGACACGCCCCGCTCCTCAGAGCCAATCCTTATTCCGAAGTTACGGATCCAATTTGCCGACTTCCCTTACCTACATTAGTCTATCGACTAGAGGCTCTTTACCTTGGAGACCTGCTGCGGATATGGGTACGAACCGGCGCGACACCTCCACGTGGCCCTCTCCTGGATTTTCAAGGTCCGAGGGGAAGATCCGGACACCGCCGCAACTGCGGTGCTCTTCGCGTTCCAAACCCTATCTCCCTGCTAGAGGTTTCCAGGGAACTCGAACGCTTATACAGAAAAGAAAACTCTTCCCGGATCTCCCGACGGCGTCTCCAGGTCATTTTGGGTTACCCCGACGAACACTCTTACGAGGGCCCGAATTGTATGCGGTTCCGCTGCCGGGTTCCGGAATAGGAACCGGATTCCCTTTCGCCCGACGGGCGTGTGTCACAATTCTCACAAGTGAGTCTCAAACAACACTCGAGTATCGTACGCCGTCATTGACATAGGATTTCTCCTAGGGCTTAGGATCGACTGACTCGTGTGCAACGGCTGTTCACACGAAACCCTTCTCCACGTCAGTCCTCCAGGGCCTCGCTGGAGTATTTGCTACTACCACCAAGATCTGCACCGACGGCGGCTCCAGGCAGGCTCGCGCCCAGACCCTTCTGCGCACACCGCCGCGACCCTCCTACTCGTCAGGGCTTCGTGGCGGCGCCGACGACGACGCACGACGACGAAAGAGGAGCGCGAACGTTCCCCTTCGCGCGCGCGCGCGCGCGGCGGCCGCCCCACTTGCCGCTGACGGCAGAGTATAGGCTCGACGCTTCAGCGCCATCCATTTTCAGGGCTAGTTGCTTCGGCAGGTGAGTTGTTACACACTCCTTAGCGGATTCCGACTTCCATGGCCACCGTCCTGCTGTCTTAAGCAACCAACGCCTTTCATGGTGTCCCATGAGCGTCGAGTTGGGCGCCTTAACTCTGCGTTTGGTTCATCCCACAGCGCCAGTTCTGCTTACCAAAAATGGCCCACTTGGCACTCTGATCCGTTAAAAGATGCTCGTGGCTTCATAGTTCAAGAAAGCCAGAGATCTCACCCATTTAAAGTTTGAGAATAGGTTGAGGTCGTTTCGGCCCCAAGGCCTCTAATCATTCGCTTTACCAGATGAGACTCGCGCGCGTTCCGTGCGGAACGGCCGAGTGCCAGCTATCCTGAGGGAAACTTCGGAGGGAACCAGCTACTAGATGGTTCGATTAGTCTTTCGCCCCTATACCCAGTTCCGACGATCGATTTGCACGTCAGAATCGCTACGGACCTCCATCAGGGTTTCCCCTGACTTCGTCCTGACCAGGCATAGTTCACCATCTTTCGGGTCCCAACGTGTACGCTCTGGGTGCGCCTCTTCTCGCGATGAGAACGAGACGCCCCGGGAGTGCGGAGCCGCATCGCGACGCGGCCCATCCTCCCTCGGTCGACAACCAGGGCCGACCTTCACTTTCATTACGCCTTTAGGTGTCTCGCTCAAGTCCCAATGACTCGCGTACATGTTAGACTCCTTGGTCCGTGTTTCAAGACGGGTCCTAAGAGTACCCAAAGCAGTAGCGTCGCCGACCGGTATCGGTCCCACCGCCCCCGCGAAGAGGCGACGGAACGTTCGTAGGCCTGTCGAAGGTTAACCGTACGACCAACAGCGGGCCAGGACCGGTGACGGCGCAAAGTCCGTTAAGCCTCCGTGTACCGTGGCGCGCGCTTGCGACGGCCTCGACGCACAAACGTCGCGCGACACACACGCGCTCGCCCACCGAGGTGAACGGGCGCGCGCGAGCGCGTTTCATCAAATAAAGTGCGGCCTGATACCTTGCGTGTACCGCCGGGCAGCCGGCCGGGCAACCGGGGGTTTGACGCGTGCCGTTTTACCGGCGACGCGTCAGTCACCGCACCCGGGCCGTAGACCGACACCCA
>NW_020211625.1:0-3680 GCF_003070985.1 Temnothorax curvispinosus | reverse complement strand
ATTTCTATAAAGCCAATTAAAAGATTAGTGCTAAGAAAAAAACTGAAAAAAACCGGCTAAGATCACGGCTTTAGGATTACCAAGGGGATGCTGGAGCCGTCTGTTTTACCGGCATTTTTTGTCGGCACGTAGCGTCGTATTAATTTGACAGAATTAAAAATCCTTCTCCAGAATTGCAGTACATACATTAATGATTCGGGGGAACTCCGATTTTATATAGAAAACGAGAAAAAATTACGGAAGTACAGATTTCCTTATCCTACTTTTATCCCAATATGGCGTCCCGAGTTGCGGCGAGCTGTCAGCTCGTCACAAGATGTATTTCATATAAGAGATATACTATTGGTACGAACGCAAAAACAAGTTCCCCCGAATTGCACAACAAGAAAAACATCGATAAACCCTCCAAATCAAGATTTGGAAGCGTAATATGAAAGTATAATGTCGATGTGCATCGTGTGTATGTGTGCGTGCAATGTAGCGTGCTATCCTTGTCTATATCTTTGTCTATACAAAGACAGATATAGTCGATAACATAGAAAATGGTAATTATGTCGGTTATACAGACGGCTCCAGCATCCCCTTAAGCGAGGAAGAATTTAGTTCACGGCGTTGTCACCATGTATCGCTGTCATCGCAAAGTATAGATGATAACCCATGGTAACACATGATAACAACCTTTTAATTGCTTTTAATTCAAGTGCATTTTTGAGAATGACATGTGCTCCGTGGCTACGCTTTTTCTTCTTCGAATTCGTGCCTACGCGAACGATTAGTTACTGAAAAATCGACCGTGGTTTGATTCCGGCCTTCATCGGCCTCATCCCGTGTATTTCTCGATTAAGAGGAGGATTTTCTGTTAAGGGAATAAAGAGTTTAAGAAAAGGTTCCTCGTTTAAGAGGAAGGGTATTTTAGTAGATTTCGGTTAATTAAATTTTTCGGAATAATGACAAATTCTTGTGTAGTTCCAAACTGCAAAACGGGATATAAATCTCTAAAAGTAAAACGGTCAACTTTTAAAGTCCCCCCAAAAATTAATTTATTTAAAAAGTGGCAAAGAGCGATCCCGGGCAATATAAAATTAAAATCGTCCCATTACGTGTGTGAGAAACACTTTAAAGAACGATACATCAACATCAGACAGTGGCTTAAACGTGATTCGAATGGCAAAATTATTGCAGAGGTAAGTTTTTCTTATTTATTTTATTATTTTTAACAAAACATACATATGATACAATGGTATATTAATTAATATATGGTATATACATATGTTACATATAGTTCCACAATGAAAATGTATTTCTTATTTATTTTTACCGTCGCGTTATTATTATATCAGAATTAATAACATTATGGCCTTCGATCATGTTTCTTAATGACGATAGTGATGCATGGGTATACTCACACAAAGTGTCCAAACAAAGTGTCGACATTTCTCATGTCAAATCAACAAAAATAATAATTTTTTTACATTACCCATGTAAGCTAATGCTAATACTGTCGACGTGGCGGCGATGTTTGTTATGCTACGCTAGCGCTCCTCTTCCCGCGGTGAATGTTTTCTTTCCCAATATGTGAAGGAGAAGGTCATTGAGGGGAAGTTCGTAAGGGTAAATATTTCTCTTAGGACGTTTCCCTTGTCAGTATGAGTACTATTTATTCAGTAAGTCTTGAACTTTTTTTTAATACCCTGATAAACATCGTGAGATTCGATAATATATCTTTGAATCTCTCAACTCGTCGGCTCGCGTATAGATACACACACAGACCGTGTTTCTTGATATCCCAGACAACACGCATGTCCAAAAACAGGATATAGATCTAAAAGACATCTTTTAGATATCTTACGAAAAGATGGCTAAAAGACGTCTAAAAGATGTCTTATGTCCCGATTTTGGAAATGGTGCTGTCTGGGATACTTATATCGATTTTGTTGAAATTTAAACGACAAACGCAGTGTACTATTTAAATTTAACGGTTTAATCATTCAATCGATATAAAATCAGTCTTACAGTGAACATTAAAATGTAACAGACATGACTCTACGTGTAAACGTTATTATCTCATAACTCATACAGTATTGTTATTAAATCAGTATTGAGCAACACAATAAATATTAGTAATAAACGCAAAGTTACATATATATCTATATAATGGACTTATCTGAATTTACGGATTAACTCTATCGACCGCGTGGTGAGCTCACCGGAATCCGCCGTAGAAAAGGGAAGATCATTCCGTTGCTATGTACAATATTCAGACGATCAATTTTTTACGCACGCGTCTTTATAATATAATCCAAATGCAACTTCAACAAAATGCAACTTCAAGAACTAAATGAGATTTACCAACACTCTTCTTTAAATTTAATTTAATTTTTTAACAATTTTGTCTCTAAATTTTACAAATTTATTTATACATAATGGCTTAGTCAATATATCCGCTATTTGTTTTGCTGTCGGACAATATGTATATATTTTAAACTAATTATTCCATCTTTTACAAGCTCGTAAATAAATCTAAATTTTACATCAATTTGCTCGCTTCTTTTATTCACAACTCCATTTTTAATTAAAGCAATTGCACTTTGATTATCAATATTTAGTTCTATATTAATTTGTTCACAAAGTAGTTCCTCTAATAGTGTCTATAGATAAACCAGCTCTTTACAACATTTAGCTGTTGCAACATAATCCGCTTCTGTGGTCGATTACGCTATAATTGGCTGTATCTTTGAACACCAACTAATTGGTCCACCAGCGAAAAAAATGATATATCCAGATGTGCTTCGTCTTGTTTCTACATCACCAGCGTAGTCTGCATCACAATATGCTTGAAGGATCTTAACATTTCCATTTTTTTTCATATCTTAAACCTTTATCCAAACTTCCATTTAAATATTTTAGAATGTGTTTTATATCATGTATCCTTTCCTGCGTCGGCTCTTCAACTGATCTGCTAACAAAGTTTACTCCATATGCTATGTCTGGTCTTGTTTTGGATGATGCATAGAGTAGACTCCCTACCATTTCTCTGTATGGATAACACATATTATTAGGTAGTGTTTTACTAATGTCACCAGGCAGTAATGGTACTTTTACGGTCTTAGCATTGTCCATACCATTCTGTTGCAATATCCTTTTGATATAATCTCTTTGTGTCAGCATCATGTAATCTTCAGTAGTAACCATTTCATGTCCCACATGTACCTTAGAGTTTCTTGATATTTTAATTTTAAACTTTTTGGCTAATTCTTTCAAGAACTCATTTATTTCTTCAATATTGCTTCCAATGATTACACCATTATCCACATAAATTCCTAGTATCAAAAAAACATTGTTCACTATTCAAAGATTTGAATCCCATCTTCTTTAGAAAATCCGTAAATCTGATGTACCATCTCAACGGCGCCTGTTTAAGACCGTAAAGTGCCTTCATCAATTTCAAGATTTTATATTTATAATTATACCCTTCTGGTGGGTACATAAAGATTCCTCCAAATCTCCATAGAGAAATGCAGTCGTAACATCAAAAATCACTATCTTGAGATTTTTGGCAGTTGCTATGGCAAAGACGCTTTTTAATGCACTTTGTCCTATTACAGGACTATACGTTTCTTGATAATCTATATCCTTTTTCTGCTCACAGCCTTTAACCACCAATCTAGCTTTATATTTTC
>NW_020211624.1:0-5977 GCF_003070985.1 Temnothorax curvispinosus | reverse complement strand
TTTTCATGCGAAGCCCAGCTTGCAATTCTCGAGTTAATTAAAACACTAGCAGGACCTCAATTCAAGGACTGGGACGTCAGTTCTTATCGAGTTACAAAGCTGTATAATCCGCCTTTGCAAAAAATATCATACACGTTCTACGTGTATGCGAGAAGGAAGAAGCGGAGGATACTTCCGACGGCGAAACGCGGCGGCTTCTTGCCCTTTCTACCGATGTTGGGCGCTCTCGGTTCCTTGATCGGTGGCGCGGCCACCGTGGCCAAAGCGGTGAGCGCCAACAAAGCGGCGCAAAAACAGCTCGACGAATTGCAGCGACACAATCGCACGATGGAGGGTCGCGGGTTGTACCTCGCGCCGTATAAGAAGCGCGGAGGTGGCGCGAGGAGAGTCGGCGAAAAAAAAAACCTCGCGTAAAAAGGCGAGGTTAGCGCGTCTACCTCCGTACGGCGTCACGACCGACGAACAGCTCGATCGAGCGGCGCGTGGCCTACGCGTGCCGTTCTTCCGCGGGGTGTTCATGCGCGACGCTCTGCCGACAAGGGTGCGACGCGCGGAGTGCGGCATCGTGAATCTCGACGACGCGGTGGGCCCGGGCACGCATTGGGTCGCTTACGCGAAAAAAGGGAACTCGGCGATCTACTTCGACGCGTTTGGAAATCTCCGCCCGCCGAGGGATCTCGCGCGGTACCTCGGCGACGGTGGCGACGAGAGTACGATCGTGACGTACAATCGTCGCGCGTTCCAGACATTCGATCAGAGAATCTGCGGACAGCTGTGCCTGCGATTTCTTCGCGAGATCGATTGGGGGGGGGAGCGGGCGGACGATCGACGTTCTCCCGCGATGTCGCTGACGCTCACGTTGACCGGGACCGGCAGCGTTCTCACGGCGAGTCACTTTCCCGCTTTGGATCTGAGCGACGGCAAATACGAGCTGGGTTTGGCGACTTTTGAGACGTACAATTCGATACCGAACGTTACGTCCGCGAACAATCGTTTCTACTACGGCGAGGACGACCGGAGAATCGTCGTTCCGGAAGGTTCGTACGAGCTGCGAGCCGTGAGCAGATATCTGCGCGCCGCTATTCTCCATCGCGAAGGTCGCGCCCGCGAGAGAGACAAAGTTAAGGAGAAAGGAGAAAAATCGCGGACCGACGATGCTGGACGGGTAAAAGAAAAAAACCGAACGGAGAAGGACGAAACCAACGACGAGATTTTTCGCGCATACGTGGACGAAAACGACGACGACGATGACAAAGATGGCGACGGTTATGACATATACGGGGACGACGACGGTGGCGACAGAGTGCTCGATCTTCGCGCCAACGAGAATACCATGAGAGGCGAGATAAAGTGCGCCTACCGAGTGAATTTTACAAAACCGAACAATATCGGTTTTCTTTTGGGTTTCTCGAGCGATCGTATTCTAAAACCGAACAAATGGTACGTTTCCGACGGACCCGTCGACGTCATGAGCGTGAACATAATTTGCATCGAGTGTAGTATCACCGCGGGAGCGTACAGCAACGGACGCTCGGTGCACGCGATACACGAATTCGCGCCGAAAGTTCCACGGGGATATAAACTGTCGGAGACTCCGACGCAGTCATTTACCTCCCGATCGTCGCGCGAAACGTCACCGATATCACGGTGCGAATCGTGGATCAGAAAGATCGGCTGATCGACTTTCGCGGCGAGGAGATAACGATCAGATTGCACGTACGTCGTCGTCACGGTTAGTGTGTGTGTGTGCGCGTATCCCTGAAGAAAGAGAGAGCGAGAGGAGGGATGCTCGTTCTGAACGGATCTAGCGCGAATTGTACGAACGAGGGAGCTAGCCCGTTCTACAACGAGATCGGAAGCGTAGGAAAGAGAAGAGGCGGAGGAGGGGGACCCGTTCTCAGCAACGCCAACGTCAGATTCTTACGATCGTTGGGTCTCACCGTGAGAAACGCGTCACCGTCGAACCATTTCTACCTCGAGAGGAAAAATTATGGCCGACATCCTGAGTACTGGCGGTGAGCCGATCTTCGACGAGCGCATCGTCGGAATCGAGACTCACACGTATAACCCGTACGTCAACACGACGTTCGGACACAACGACGAGATACGAATACCCATACAGCAGCAGGATCTGTATACACTGCCGTGCGAAAGTTTCCTGTACGTCGAAGGACGACTCAACGACGACGGCGCGACGAATGGGGAACAATACGCGAAATTAGTCAACAACTGCGTCGCGTTTATGTTCGACGAAATTCGTTACGAACTCGACGGCGTGGAGATCGACCGGTGTAGAAACGTCGGCATAACCAGTACAATAAAGAACTACGTGTCGCTGACCGTCGAACGAGCCAGAAAACTGCAGAACGCTGGATGGAGTTATCCGACGAGCGAATCAAATCTGAACAACGCGTCCCATCAATTCAACTTTTGCGTACCTTTGAATATTCTTTCGGGTTTCTGCGAGGACTACAGACGCGTGGTGATAAACGCGCGACACGAGCTTATCCTGATACGCTCTCGTAGCGACCACAACTGCGTCGTAGATCCGAAGAAGACCGTGCCGAGAGATCCGGCCAAGGATCCTAAAATTACGTTGTTGAAAGTGCAATGGCATATGCCTCACGTGGCGCTGAACGACGTGACTAAATTATCGCTGTTGCGAACGTTGGAGAGCGGACAATTTTTGAGCGCGGGCTTTCGCTCTTGGGATCTGTACGAATTTCCCCTGCTGCAGAGCACGACCAAGAATTCGTGAGCCGTGAAAGCCGCGCCGCAATTGGAGAAGCCGCGATACGTCATATTCGCGCTGCAGACCGGACGGCGAAACGAATTCGCGGGCGACGCTTCGAGGTTCAATCATTGCGCGCTCGCCAACGTGAAATTGTATCTCAACTCGGAATTCTATCCCTACGACGACGTGAATGTAGATTTCGAGAGCGACAAGTTCGCCGTGCTGTACGAGATGTACGCGAAATTTCAATGAGCGTATTACGGGAACGGTCGCGACGACGCGCTCTTTTCCCCGCGCGAATTCGCGCGGGTAGCTCCGCTCGCGGTGATCGATTGTTCCCGTCAAAACGAATCGGTAAAAAGCGCCACCGTGGACGTGCGCATCGAGTTCGAAAACAAGGAAAACGTTCCGCCGAAAACCACAGCTTTTTGTCTCATCGTTCACGATCGAGTCATCGAGTACAGTCTGCTGACCAACGTGGTGCGCAAAATTATCTAACGAAAATTGAAGTTGTGGAAATACCTTATTCGAGAAACTGAAAATGCGATTGCGAGAATACCTCATCTGAGAAACGGACAAATATGGTTATGAGGTTATTTTTATCCCGGAAACGAGGAGTATATAAATTCGCGGGTTCTTTCCATCGTTTCTCAGTCTGTTCGAAACAACCAACTTGAAACGAACGTCTGTTCTTTACTTTTTTTCCATCGCGCGGCGACACAATGGCGACAGCGGCAACGACGACGACGATCTTCGTCGACCTGCAAGGATTCACGGTGGGCGACAGATTCGTCGTGAAGGAGGTGGCCGTGTTGCGAAGCGAGACACGCGTGCTCGCGCATCACGTGTTTCACGCACCGATGAGTTGGAATCTGTTGACGTTGACGAGCTCCGAGAAAGCGAGAGCCAGTTGGTTGATAGCGAACCATCACGACCTTTGTTGGGAGGACGGCGACACGGACTATCGCCAGGCGAAGACGATCATTCGACGCGCGGTGCGCGACAACCTGGACAAGTTGCGTGAGACGGAGGAGACGCCCGACGCGCGAATTTACGTGAAAGGTATCGAGAAGAAGAAATGGCTGCAGGAGATTCTCGGCGACGTCGACGCGACGATCGTGACCGTCGACGCGGAGTACGAGGACGTCGATCGGTTGGAGTCTCTTCACACCAATCGCGCGTTTCGCTGCCGGCGTCACCAACGGTGCTGCGCCATGGAGAACGTGATGAAGTTGCGCGATTGGTGGATCGAGCGACGCGAATGTTTCGCCAGCATTGACTCCGCGAATTGAATTACTTTATAAATTTGTGTAAAAAAAAAAACGTTATATATTACTGGTTTAATATAATTTCATCTTATTAACGTATTAATTGTTTTATCTTATTGCGTTGCTCGTTTTTTTATTTCGTATATATTGTGTTTAATCGTTTATTTTTACTCCATTGTATCATATATATCCTTTTATCTATAGTTTATCGAATAAAGATCGACGTAAAATCTATGACAAACGGTGTTCTTCTTTTCGCATACCACCTCCGTATTTATATACGTATACATTATATGCTACTGAGCGCGCGAAAATGGCCGGTCGCGGCAGCGCGTAACAATGGCCGGTCGCGGGAACGCGACAAACAGAAAAACGGCGAGCGAAAGCGAGAGCGCGATACGGGGGTGGGGCTCCAGCGCGAGATGCGGTTAGGAACGCAAGCGAGCGAGCGAGCGAGCGATAACGCCAAGCGTCAGATCGAGTGCGAAAGCGAGCGGTGAAGAAAACGCGATATCGTTAAAACATTTATTTTCACTGTTAATATTTATTTGTAATGAAATATTATATAGCATATTATACATAACTTCTGTCATTTAATAACGTTTTTTCAATATATCGTATTTCACTTTTTCGCATTTTTTTCACATTGGGAGACCCAACATACGGGGACGGGGACATCGTCGTTGACGGTCACTGTTTCTTGGCTGTTCAGGTTCGGAGAATCCCCCCCCCCCCTCGTCGTCGTCTCTCTCGCGACGACCCGCCTCTTTGTGCGAGTCCAGCCGCGTGATGTCCCTATGCATCCCACGAAGTTTCGTCACGAAGAATCTGATCTGGTTCCGAGATTTTTTCACCCAGGAAGTAATGATAGCCCTACGCAAAAAATACAATTAATAAATATAAACAAATATAAATATGAATAATAAATATAAATAATTGTAAATAATTATAAATATACATAAATATGAAATTTATCGTTTGATTTTATTATAAGAAATAATTTCGCGTTTGAAAGCGATACTCACGTTCTTTCAAGCATTGCGGCGTCCTCGTCCACGTGAACGGTGAGTTGCAAAAAAGGAAGCACCTTTTCCGTTAAGCACTTCACGCGCTGCTGCAACTGCCGCACCATGTTGCAATAATCCTCAATCTCCCTCGTCAGGGCTGTGGTTTGATTTTGTAATATATCACACACGCATTTTAACTCGTTAATTTTCTCCATCGTCTTGAGTTCACTCGAAGACTGCGGATAGACTACGCCCAAGTCTAGTCTCGAGTTCTTATATATGGTAAAAAAAAGGGTGTTGCCCATGAGTGTTGCGATAGAAAAATATACTAAGAATAGCATAGGAAAATACGCATCGAGGAAAATAAGTAATGCATTGTTTTTATCAAGCCGACTCATCCGTCGGACTCAATAGCATTTTATTGCGTGAGGAAAATATAAATCGATGGAAAATACGCATCGAGAAAAATAATTAACGCATTTTTCCTTATCCGGCCGACTCATCCGTCGGGATCTTCGACGCATTTTTCTTTCACACCCAAGACCCCCCGCCGCGCCGCCACCTATCCGCGTTGTCGCTAACGAGCGTCATCGCGTAAACGTTCGCATTCGGAGCGCTCGTCGAGATCGCGCTCAAACCGCGACGCGCCGTCATCGCGGTTTCACCGTCTCTCTCTCGCTCTCGACGATGCGGCTCGCGTACATAATCGCGTTAACCGCGTGTTTTAACGCCGCGACGTGCATCAATTCCACAATTACGGACGACAATTACGCGTTCACGTTCGAATACCTGCAGAAATACGGATATCTGTCCAACGACGTGGACGCGATTCCGGCTCAGAGACGAAACGACGTTTTTCGCAAAGCCTTCAAGGATTTTTAGAATTACTACGATTTACCCGGCGACGGAACGCCCAACAACGAAACGCTGCAATTCATGAGTAAACCGCGATGCGGTTTCCGAGATAT
>NW_020211623.1:0-6141 GCF_003070985.1 Temnothorax curvispinosus | reverse complement strand
CATCTCGCTACATGTGTAACGAAGTAACGATAGAAATTTACTTACTCGATACATTTGTAACTAGTAACAAGTAACGATCGATACAGATTTTGGACATCTCTGCTTTGGGAACATTATATATTTTATTTTATTTGTACTTGCTGTCTCTTTACTTGTGGTCGTCTTTCACCTCGCGCTATCTCGCGCTACCATGCGCTCTCGAACAAATGTAATTCCCTGAGAAAGACCAAGTCGAAACGTTGACTCGATAATTATAATTCAAAATGTATATATACCTAGTTTTTTATTAATACTTTAATATTGCTCGGAATATCAGCCGTAACATTACTTGGCTTTTAATTTTAATATTTTATTTACTTATAAATAAGATACTGAAAATAATACGAAAATAATCGTAAAAATTATAAAATATCGCGAAATAATTTTTCATATGCAATAGAATAATTATAGGTAATTATGTTGTAATTATAATTATCATATGATCTATAATTATATTATTCCAGTAAACACATACTTAGTCGGTGGAATAATAGTTGCAGATGCAAAATACAATTATAATTACATAATCATCTATGATTGTTATATTGTATGTAATACGTATTAATTGTGTGCATCAAATTGTATTAAAAATGTTTTTTTAATCAAATGCACGCGCGACCAATACAGCGTGACTGACCATTTTTACGCGTTCGCGGTTCTGTATTTGAACTTTTTATCGACCGTGACGGTAACGTAGCGCGCTCGCCTGCACCGCTCTGCACCGTAGCTCACCGGGTAACGGAACTCATTAATGCTCCCCACGTACATACACACCGCTTTTATTATGTTAACCTTCCGATTTCTACCAATGCTTCACTCACTCACGATATGTCAGAGCGACAGGTACATTTTAACACTGCGACTTACTGGTCTGTAATGCTCCGTAAGTAAGAATTTGTGATTGTAATTTTAATACTGATACATTGTGTTTTTTAACATTGCGACTCCGATTCACGGTTTAGAAAGCAGGACAATCGAATCTCTCCTTTCTACCTGGTCTTCCAATCTGAGAGTAAACGTCGAAGATGCGATCGATTCGGAGCATTTGCATATCGGTATATCCTGACAGACTACCAAACATTCGTATGAATTTTATTTTATTGATTTGACTGCACTTTTCTACTGATTGATTCATTTTATCGCGATTGACTGTAATTTATCGTCTGAATTTATCGACTAAAATTTTCATGTATTATTTTCATACTTACGCTGAAGATGACACAAAAAGTGTCGAAACGTCCGAATTTGTATTAACTAATATATATATATATCTTATTATTGACTTATTTTGATTGCGCATTAATTACCGCGCGTGGCTCTGATTGCCTCTTTTACTTCCCTTTATTTGATTTAAAAATTGAAACAACAATGTGTAACAATAATATTAATAACATACCGATGTGAATCTTGGGTGACCATTTTCCATATAGCGATAAATAATTGTTTTTCAAGTGATATTGTTTTACGTCCTGATTTTGATCTTAGTAATTTTAGGTTTTAAAATTTGTAGAATAAAATTAAATGTTGCTCGTTTTATTCTAAAAAAAGGGTTTATTTTAAAAATTAAATATTTTTCCTCATCGAATAATAATTCTAATAATGTTATTATTTGTGCAAATATAACACACAATGGGTGCGTTTGGTTTGGACGCTCACGCTTAATATAAGCGCTGTTTTCAATCGTTCGATTTGGTATCTGAGCGCTTACACAATAGTAAGAAATGTCGTTTGTTTTGGCAATGTAAGCGACTATGATGAGCACGTCAAAATGGCAGACGATAGGTTATTGTGTGTTATATTTGCGCAAATAATAACATTATTAGAATTATTATTTAATGAGGAAGAATATTTAATTTTTAAAATAAACCTTTTTTTTATAGAATAAAGCGAGCAACATTTAATTTTATTCTACAAATTTTAAAACCTAAATTACTAAGATCAAAATCAGGACGTAAAACAATATCACCTGAAAAACAATTATTTATCGCTATATGGAAAATGGCCACCCCAGATTCATATCGGTATGTTATTAATATTATTATTACACATTGTTATTTCAATTTTTAAATCGAATAAAGGGAAGTAATAGTCTAAGAGCTGGCTACAGTGAAAGCGACATGCCTCGGTCCACGAAATATCTTACATGGAAAAGGTTCGATTGCTGCCGGCAAAGCGAAAGCCCGATCGTCAGAAGGCACGTTGGAAGCTAAGTGGGTGGGCCGCCCGCCCAAACGTGTACATTTTCCGACCAAAAAAACTGTCGATCGGCACGGCTGAAAATTTGCATAGGTATCAAGTGAGACCGGCGTTATTTTTCTGACTACAAATTTAACGAATAATGCCGACACCTGGCGCGGCCTAGGTCAATGGCTACCAGGGCTCTAAGTTTTGACAAAATTACCTTAATTAATTGGGCGCCAGTTAGTTTTATGAGAACTAACAAACTCATATCCCGTATCTAATTCTTCTAATATTTGGTAATCGGCTAGCGATTTCAAGCTTTAATCATGAGACAACACAAGGGGAGTTCCGTCGGGAGACCCAAGGAATATTGTGGAAGTCAAAAGAAATCAGAGAGATAATCAAACGATATATGAGTGTATTGAAATAATTTGACTTACGTTACAATTACGCCGCTATTCGTCACAAAACGGCCCACACAACTCGTTCACAATCATTAGACGTACGCCGTCTACACAAGTATATTAACCAATTCATATCGTCAAATCTACTCGTAACAATGATTCTTAACCGGCAAACAACTGATCGTTATACATTATCGGATTACATTATAATTTACGCAGGACTGATTCCGCCGAAGGCCGACGGAAGAGTCGCCGAGATCTCTCGGTCGTTCCGCTACCACGCGCCCACCCCCTTCGATCCTATCAATCGTTGCGGATCGACATATTTCGTCACATGCGGCTACGCTATTGGCTCTCCGTCTCGACGGTTTACAGGGTTCGGCGTTCGTGCCGCGCGGGCAACAGAGAATGTACAGTCGGTATTTCATAAATTTTGTCGGATCGATTGTTACATCGAGCATCGATGTCGAGGGAAAGGATTTAAACATCGAGTGTTGATGTCGAGGGAAGGGTTTTAATTTTCTTGTCACATTCCCTTCTCTCGAACCTTGACATCGTAAACAAGATGTTTGGAGGATTTCGTGCGAGCTGTGTGTTTTCGTTCTGCTGCTCAACTCATAGTCACCTGAAAATCTTCTTTCCACCAACAAATTGTGGGTATGACATTTCTCATTGATTTCGACAATTTGAGGAAGGAATGCTGGTAGGTAAAGCTGGAAGTGATACACCTAATACTTTGGCGACGAATGTATTTTGGAGTCAAGGGTAACTTAGATTTTATAGCAAGAAATGCTTATTTACTAGGTGAGATAAGCTGCGCAGCGAAACATAAGCGGAAAACTTATTTAACTATCGTATATTTATGTCGACGGCTTTCGCTTAAATTTAATTTGATAATAATTGACAAAATATTTAAAGCAAATTATTTAGCGTTAGTCGTCGAAATTGTCGTGGGAAGGGCGGCCTACATCCCTTTCTTATAATTCGTAGGTACTATGACGCGAATTTCTTCCCCATCTCGCATCTCCGGCCTCTCCCACATGATCTCGTCTAGAGTTTTCTTGTTGCGTGATGATCATACCGCTTGGATCGCAAGGAGGTTCCTTTCCGTTGACAATTCCTTTGTTGATGGTGCAGCGGGATTAGCGACAAGCGGTGCAGAGAAAAGTGCATTCTCCCGGATCAGGAATGCGCGTACGCGGTTTGGGTAGTCCGTAGGGTCATACAACTTTGCTTTGACCTTCCTTTTCAGGGCCTCTGCGCCTTCGCTGATCAAATATTAGTGGTCTTTGGGTACCAATGCTGTAGGCCCAGTTGCCTAGTTAAGTCTCAGCCAGTTGACAATGTCTCCGTACCGTACGTTACAGTCCGGACATTTTGGGCAATAGAGAGACAAGCTTGCAGCACATCCTGGACATCGGTTGAGAGTAAGCTCATGTTCCATCCCATGTGGGTAGATGCAGTCGTCAGTATCAAATCCGTCGGCGCCACAAACTCGGCAATCCGTCCACAACAATTCGTCAACGAGTGAGAGCAAGATCTTCACTCATCGACAGCAAGCGACGCACTCCCCGCCCACGGAGGTGACAAAGGTTCGGATGCCACGATCCAATTTGGTTGACTGCATGCGCTCAACAAGGAGCTTGGCCCGTTTAATGAGGTCCCTAAGCATACTCTCACCGATTATTCTGCAATCGGCGGAGCACAATGCCGTTTTCCCGCTCGCGGCACCAGGAGGTTCCGAAACGCCGAGTTCCCTCAGTCGGAGGATGACATTTTTGCTAGCGGTAATGGCATTACAGCTATCAAAAGGGCGACCAATGTTTTAGGGTCGTCGGTTGCCTTCGACGCCCATGTTGATGACATTTGCAAGGGGTGATCTCTGCTGAGGATGCGGTTGCGTTTCACGTTTTCCGCATAGACTTCGGCAGCAGAAATCCTGGTTGGTTTTGTCAATTTGAGGCGAGGGGAAGGAAGAGCCCGGATTTTCCCGATAGCCGCAAAATCAAAGCAAGATCTAAATTAAGCGACCGCAAGTCATAGAACTTCAGGGCTCGTTGTTAATGTAGCTTCCCCGACCTCCTCCTCTGGGAGTGGCTCGTCATGACTGCCTACCGTGAAAGTCCCCGGCACGTTACACGAGTGCGTGGATCGTCACGCAGTTCCTGAGATGATGTCACACGAGGCGTCTGAAAAATTTTCGTGTTCGTCGTCCCGTTTGGTCAAAGCTTCCTGCAACAATGCCTTGTCCCGCTGAGATTCGCGTTTGGTTAGGAGGACCTTGACCTGCTCCTCCATCTTCAATTTCCGTTGAAGCAACTCTTCCAGCGTAGTCTTGTCCTCTCCGCCATCCGTGATGCCTTTGTTATTTACAGATAAGTTTGGTCGAATTGTCTATAAAATTTCAAGAGTTACGTAAACTCCAACGAGGAACTTTCAAATCCGTTACATAGCACCTGCCGACGATTTTATCAGTTTTGTCTGCCAGTTCGACGGTCATTGGCCCGATTATTCGCTTTACAAATGCTGGGCCGAGATACCGGTGATCCGATTTAGCCGAGTACCCTCCAGCTTTATTACTCAATTTTTTATTTGGATATTAAACTTCCGCACCGATATTTACGTCAAACCGTCTCGTTCGGTCACAATTAGCCTAGGCAAGACGTTTGTCAGAGTATGATTTCAACTGATTTTCAACCTGATGTCGTAATTCGTCGAATTTACTTGAATTTTTTAATCCAATGTTTGACCAGGCCATCAGTTACCTTTTCATTACCGCCAACGAAACATCTCCGTTGGTTCATGTTTGACTCTCGCGCCTAATTCAAGTAAAACGGCGTGACTCTACTACCGGCATGTGGTACCGTATGGTATGCAAGTTGAAGTTTTGACAAATTTTTTATGAACGCGGCAATCATTGGTTTTATTGTCCCATTGACGCGTTCTACCGGATTTGCTACGCACTAGAAACAGTTTGACAAGTTTCATATAGAGATCCCGCACGACAACCACGTATAACGGCCCCACGTATCGATCGACGATTGCGCCCACGGTGTGAGCAGAAGTCTTGCCACCAAAGGCCCCTCCACCCCACTCAGACAAAAACAGAACAAGCCGCAAAATCAGACAAAACAAGCCGCAAAATCGGAAGACCCAAATTAAGCGACTATAATCCAGATTAAGCGACTATAACTTGTCATGAACAAGACACAGTGGCCCCCGATTAAACTCGACCTTCATACACACGTCACAGTTCCTGAGGATTTTACGTCCTGCGACATGCCTGGCCAGCAATAACTTTGTCGTATTCGATCGTATGCGCCATCTTTACCTAGGTGCTCCGCCTGTGGAGCTTCGTGGTTCTCCCGCAAAATCTCGCAAACCTCAGCTGGTCTGACTACTCTTTTCCACGGATGTTCGTCATCAATCAGCATTTTTGCGTAGTCTGGTCTTATGATAATATAACTCGTCAATCTCGATCTTCCAATCGGCAAATCTATCGGGTGGTTCACTTACG